>NC_142790.1:25532506-25730006 GCF_988280905.1 Pimephales promelas
GTTTTATTTTGTCTTATATTATTTTATATATTTTTTTTACCTTATTGCTGCTCTGTCTTTTTTGTACTTTGTTTTTTGTTTTTGTTTTGTGCTTTCAGTTTTTACATTTTATGTATGCTTGTTTAGTCTATTTATTTTATTAATAATTAATATTTCTTAATAATATCTCAAATTCTCTCTTGATGTGTAAATCAGAGGCCTTGTTGGCGCCCTTTAAACCAGAAGACGACCCTCTAAGACGCACAGGCCGTCTGTTTGGTGGACTGATCCGTGACGCCCAGCGCCGTTACCCAAAGTACATCAGTGACTTCAAGGATGCGCTGAACCCCCAGTGCATGGCTGCTGTCATCTTTATCTATTTTGCTGCTCTTTCTCCTGCCATCACGTTTGGAGGCCTTCTGGGTCAGTTGTGATGTTGTTCTTTTGCTAAAAGAGATTTAAGTTCTTATATGCATGAAAAATACTCATTTTAAATGCATGTGATCTGCTGCCACTGAGTTTTTGAGATGAGAATTTTCGGACATTGTTTGAAAAAAAAAATTTATCCAAAACTGACTTAAATTAGTCACCATGAAGATGTAACCAACCAGTAAGTGACCAGTTATTTAACAAAAGGTTAATCGTGATAAACGCTATTAGTGGCTCTGATTCCGATAAGCATTTTAAATGAGATGCCCTGAACTCCAGACGGCATATGTGTCTGACATCGATGTTCAATAATTCATGACTCATGTTTTATGTGTACAGGTGAGAAGACTGAAGGGCTCATTGGCGTGTCGGAGCTGATAGTGGCCACATGTATTCAGGGTGTGTTGTTCTGTCTGCTCGGAGCTCAACCTCTTCTGGTGGTGGGCTTCTCTGGACCTATCCTGGTGTTTGAAGAAGCCTTCTTCTCTGTGAGTTTATAATGCGGTTCCTTAAAGGAGTTACTCACCCCCATGTCATCCAAGATGTCCATGTCTTTCTTTCTTCAGTCTAAAAGAAATTAAGGTTTTTGATGAAAACATTCCATGGTTTTCTCCATATAATGGACTTCAATGGGAACCAAACGGTTCAAGGTCCAAATGAGAGTTTCAGTGCAGCTTCAAACAACACCAGACGATGAATAAGGGTCTTATTTAGGGAAACTATTGATCATTTTAAAAATATATAACAAAGTTTAAGTTTTATAAGCACAAATGGTCGCCTTCCTCTGTTCTGTGATGCGCGTTCGTAACTGTTCAAACTTGTTCATCAAAATGAACAAATCTTTTTTCGAGTCTTGACTCGAAGGGTCCTAGATAAGACCCTTATTCATCGTCTGGTGTCGTTTAAAGCCCTTTGGAGCTGCACTAAAACTCTCATTTGGACCTTCAACCGTTTGGTTCCCAATGAAGTCCATTATATAGAGAAAATCCTGGAATGTTTTCATCAAAAACCTTAATTTCTTTTCGACTGAAGAAAGAAAGACGTGGACATCTTGGATGACATGGGGGTGAGTAAATTATCATTAAAAGTTTTTTTAAAAGTGAACTACTCCTTTAAACAAGACAACGATCCCTGCTGTTAAAGATCAAGTTTAAATACGTTTTTTAAGACGCATACTCAAAGATTACAGTGGATAGAAATCAGTTAGCAAATGATTTCAAACCAATTACTTCCATTAGTATTACTGTTGTTCATATTTGATGCATAAACCAGCACTATTTATGTGAATGTTGCAAAGTTCATTAGTTATGAAGCAAAATCAGTAATAAAAACAAGTTAGTAAGTTAATTCAGTTTAAGTTCACCCAAAACTAAACACTCTGTCCTCTTCTTCTCCAGTTCTGTAAGGGCAATGATATGGAGTACCTGACAGGTCGCGTTTGGATCGGTTTTTGGCTCATCATCATCGTGGTGTTGGTGGTGGCATTTGAAGGCAGCTTCCTGGTTCGATTTGTCTCTCGTTTCACCCAGGAGATCTTCTCATTCCTCATCTCTCTCATCTTCATCTACGAGACCTTCTCGAAACTGATCAAGGTGCTTTGAGTCGTCTTGTGATTGTGTTTTGTCTGCATATATAATCGTGAAAAGTCCTCTTGACTGCTGATGTATCCCACAGACATTCCAGGAACATCCTTTGAGACGCTGCTCTGCTATGGCGGTTGATGTGAACGATTCGATGTACAACTCGAGCACTTTAAGTCCATTTATGGCGAACAGCAGTACGCCGGAGACGCTGAAGGTGGTCGGTGAACCTAATACTGCTCTGCTGTCCTTTGTGCTCATGTCTGGGACCTTCTTCATCGCCTTCTACCTGCGCAAGTTCAAAAACAGTGCCTTCTTCCCCGGCAGGGTAAGGTGCCGTCTGATCAACTGACCCAGTACTGCCGAGTGGTTAACACATTGCAAAGAAAAATGTGGTTGAAATTCGTCATCTTCTGTCTTTTTTCATCTACTCTTTTTTACAGTTGAGAAGAGTTATTGGAGATTTTGGAGTCCCTATTGCCATCCTCATCATGGTTCTGGTAGACTACAGCATTCAAGACACGTACACACAGGTGACGATGGACAGTTAGCGATTAGCAGATGATTTGAAGTTATTAAATGTACAATATGCAGGATTTTTCGCCACCAGGGGTCGCTAACCTCTTACAATAAGAAAGGTGTATATTGATGACGTTTTTCAGCTTTAAGCGGAATTATGGATCTTGTCGTCAGTTTATAACTAGCCTACATATGTGTGAGAGACAAAGAGACAGTGTGTCATTTAAAGAAAAAAAACTGTTATCACACATCTTCCAAAATCCGCAAAATAGGGAAGCGGGCTGTCTGTCTATATTTCAATAACATTTACACATTTTGTAGCTTTACACACTTGTTATTGTAGTCTATCCTATCTTTATATCCTCCTGAGGCCCAGAACCCATTTTATTCATATGTTATGCTAATGACGTCTGTAGTGGACACCAGGACTCGATTGTTTAAAAAAAAAATGACATGAAATTATATATAGGCAAAAATAATGGCAATATTTGAAAATCGATAATTATTATTATTATTATAATTATTTGTATAAATTACATTGATATCTGAATTTATGTCAAAACCAAGACTTTCAAACATCAAAATGTAATTTATGAAAATGTTCTCATGAACAAAATGACATATAAACATTGTTTCCTATTTTTTATTTATTTTTTTGCCTGGAAACGCTTTCAACATGCTTTCGTGTCGTGTGAAAAATAGGCGTCAGTTCTATTTCTAACAAGCATGCGTTTTCTGGAGACATGCGTGTCGCACAGGCAGTGTGCAAGCTCTGTTAACATGGGAGCCGAAATAAAAACGGACACGCCACGCAGCCAGTGTGTCTCCGGCCTATAACAGCGCGCGGCGCCACATCCGACGATGAACGACTTCAAGCCGAATCTGTCCGAGCTTGTACGTCTCACACAATCAGAGCGTAAAAATACGGGATATTTTACGGGAAAATACTAAAACGGGAAGACAGCTGGAAAAGATTTAAAATACGTGAGAAACCCGGAAAAAACGGGAGGGTTGACAAACATTTGGGAGAGAACGCGAAAGCTTTGACAAATATTTTTTTTCTCCATCACAATGTTCCTATAGGCGATCTGTAAATTATAAATAATTAATAATCATGCTTTTTATTGTTATTAATTTATTTATAACCTTCTGAATGCTCCACCCTACAGAAACTCAGTGTCCCGCGAGGTTTTTCAGTGACGAGTCCTGATAAGCGTGCTTGGATAGTCAATCCTCTGGGCAGTGATGGTCAGTTCCCCATCTGGATGATGTTTGCCAGTATCCTTCCCGCTCTGCTCGTCTTCATCCTCATCTTTATGGAAACGCAAATCACCACGTGAGTCCATTGCCATGCTTTGTGTCATTATAATTACATTTATAGAGCTCAAAAAATATTTTTAGCAATGTATTTTTTGTGCTAGAAAAAAATCTTTTCACATTTTTTTTTTTTATCACAACATTTTCTGGTTCATGTTTTTATTTATTTATAGCTTTTTAATTTGTAATAAATGCTGCTGTTTTTTCTTTTTTCTAAGTTTAAATCATGGCAGCATTAAAGACGCTCTCTTCTTCTAGGTTGATCGTCAGTAAGAAAGAGCGCATGCTGGTCAAGGGTTCTGGTTTCCATCTGGACCTGTTGATCATCGTGATTCTGGGCGGCACCAGCGCTCTGTTCGGCCTGCCGTGGATGGCCGCGGCCACCGTGCGCTCCGTAACCCACGCCAACGCCCTCACCGTGATGAGCAAAGCCGTCGCCCCAGGAGACAAACCTCGAATCCAGGAGATCAAGGAGCAGAGGGTGACCGGGTTACTGGTGGCGATACTTGTAGGTGTGTTTCAACAATGACAATTCCAAACATTATCAATTGTATTGCAACCTGATGAGATCAGAAACTACTGAGAGATCAATTAATCTCATTAACGAATAATACAATCTTGATGAATAGTGAAATGTCAGGTACACTGGGCTTACACTTTATTTCATACTCAAAGACTTAAATGACTGATAGTTGACATTGAGATGCAAAGTTATTTATAGTTAGTAAAATGTCCTAAGTGGACCATTGAAATAAAGTGCTACCAATATGGATAGTTTGAATACATTTTTATTTATTTATTTAAAATTCATTTTTCTCATCATCAAACAGGTAAATGTAATTATATATTGGAAATTTGTGTATTTTATCATATTGCTGTTGCCACCGATTTAGAAAAACAACACGCAATCAGACGTGATTTTAACTAGGGCTGTGAAACGATTAATCGCATCCAAAATAAACGTTTGTGTTTACATAATATATGTGTGCGGTGTGTATAATAATTTAGTATATATAAATACACACACATGCATGTATATAATTAAGAAATCTTTGCATGTATATACTTTATATATATTATTTATTTTAAAATTAATATTATACATAAATATATGCATGTATATATTTAAGAAAAATGTGTTATTAATATATAAAAAATATTTATGTGAATTTATATGAAGAGTTCAGATGCAAAAGCCTCTAAGTGCCATTTTAAATTTTCTTCTAAAATGATCATTTTTATCAAGCATATATATTTAAGTTCAGTAATTTCACTTAAATGACAATGAAGATTACCTATGAATTGCCATTTAAGTGAAATTACTGAACTTAAATATATAAGCTTGATAAAAATGATCATTCTAGAAGAAAATTTCAAAATGGCACTTAGAGGCTTTTGCATCTGAACTCTTCATATATACAAAATAATTATACACACTACACACATACATTATGTAAACACAAACTTTTATTTTGGATTTTCACAGCCCTAATTTTAACCCAATTTAAATGGGTTTAAACACCCTTTACCCATGGTACAATCAAGGTAACGCACAGTATATAGTTCTTTTGAGATGCATACTATTTTATTACATGCACAATAAATCCGTGTAAATGACTATTGTGTGTATTGACATGAGTTAAAGGCCTATAAATGTAGTCATTCTGCAAATTTCGTTGGCTGTAGGTCTCTCAATAGTAATCGGTGACCTGCTCCGTCAAATCCCGATCGCTGTGCTGTTTGGCATCTTCCTGTACATGGGTGTGATGTCGCTGAACGGCATCCAGCTGACCGAACGGATCATGCTCCTGCTGATGCCCCCAAAATACCACCCCGACCACACTTACGTGCGCAAGGTCAGGACCCAAGCTGCTTTTTGTAATGAATAAAGAGGATTTTGGTTCATTCTCTTAAAAAAAGGACTGGCTGTCACATGGTATCAGATGTTTTAAAGAAATCTTTTACACTAAATCTGTTCCTCAGGTGCGGACCCTGCGTATGCATCTGTACACATTGATACAGGTGGTGTGTCTCGCTGTCCTCTGGGCGGTCATGTCCACCGTGGCGTCGCTGGCTTTCCCATTCGTTCTCATCTTGACCGTCCCTGTCAAGATGTTTCTTCTGTCACGCATCTTTAGCCCTCGGGAAATGCAGTGTGTAAGGATCTTTTGCACACACAAAGAGATTTTTGCTTGCTTTTACACTAGGGATACACTATTGTTCAAAGTTTGTGGTCAGTAAGATTTATTGTGACAGTAAATAAAGATCTCTGTTGGCTTTTTTGACATTTCTATTCAATAAAAGAAACTTTTGCCACAAAAATATGAACTATTTTCAACCTTGATTACAACTAATGTTTCTTGAGCAGCAAATCAGAGTATTAGAATGATTTCTGAAGGATCATGTGACTAAAGACACAGGAGTAAATTACATTTTTATAAAATACATTTTATTTTAAATTGTTTTAATATTCCACCATAATGTGTTTTTTTTACTATATTTTTCATCAAATGAATGCAGTCTTGGTGAGCAGATGAGACTTCTTTCAAATTTATATATAGTTAGGAAACACATGTCTTTTAAAAGTCTGTTTGAAATGGTGTTCACAACCCATTTTAATTCCTAAATTTTTTATTTTATTTTGAGAGGACGTTATTTTTACCCTTTGGAATAATGTGAACACATGAATCATGCACAAAAAGCCATAAAGAAAGTAGGTTTCATTTTCAAATTCATGTTAACTATTTTTTTGTTAACTTCTCTCCAGTTGGACGCTGATGATGCAGAGCCCACTTTTGTCGAGAAGGAGGGACACGACGAATACACAGAGATGCACATGCCAGTCTGAGCCGCGACCACAGCTGTCCGTCTCTCACCTGTCTTCCTGTCAGTCAGGCTATTGGCCAATAGGACGGTAGCTTTTTAAACTTTGACAAACCAAATCGCACAGTGAGTCTTGACATGCTGTAGAGGAGAGAATATTATGTGAAATCTGGCAACAATTTCACTTGTTTTAGACGGTTTGAGCTGCTATGGCCTGTACCAAGCGTATCTGTCGCCTATGAGGAAACCGAATGTATCGTATGGGGTTAACTGGACATTCCCAGCACCATTCAGGGCCCATGCAATATTTTATGTAGTTTTTTTGGTATACATGATTAAGGAAGATTGCCAAGGCCCATTTCATATAATATGTATGTCTGTGCTTTTAATAGTTTTACTTTATTTATGACTCACCCGACACAATCACAACCGACAGTATTTTTTTTTCCATTGTTGCTGTCCATTCACACTTTTTCTATTTCTAAACAGTCACCAACTCTATATGTGCAGTATATATGGTGCAAATGCGTTCAGAGCGAGTTATCTGCAGTTTTGGTGATCTTGAGCGGTTTGCAGATTAGCTTTAGTAAATCCCAGATGCATTCACTAGTGACCTAGTTTGGGGTCCTAAAACCCATTTTGAGAAAAAGAACAGGAGCATCCCTACAGATGATCCTAAAATTGTAGCATTCAGTTTATAATGGTTCGTTTGTAAGAGCTAAACATGTTGACCTGATAAGCCATTTATAGATCTCGAGTCCCATCGTTTCAACTGAACTGTCCATATTTGGCTAACAATGCTTTGGGGAAATGCACACCTGATGAATTGTAATTTCTACCACATTTATAAAGTCTTTCCACATATAACGTTGAATTAACACTAAAACAGAAGCCTGTTCTTTTCAACACCAGTTCTCAGCTGATACACTTACTAATTATTTATGCGTTTAACAGGGGAACCGTATTATTTATGTCAGTTCATGAGGGATTTTGCCACAGAATTCCTGAATAATATCACTAGTTATCACTAATATCCCACTGCACGTACACTCACTTTCACAATATTTTGTGCGCACAGGCCATCAGGAATGAAATGAACAAATTTAATGATTTGGTTACGGTTAAATAATTCAGTTACGCACGTGTTATGTTATGTTTGTCCTTTCTATAATTCACCATTGTGTTTTAAACATGCTACAAAACAAGTGCTTTAGCTCATTTGAGCGCTATTTACATTCCAGAATCAGATCTTTTAATTATAGGAACGCATTATGCAAGTTACGCATTAGCTTATGTATGCGCTTAACTAATGACTGAAATGAAACTCTAAATGAAATTGTGTAGAGGTTATTTTTATCCGACTAGGAATTGGGTAGCGTACATGCGATTGATTTGAGAATATTTTTATAAAATGTTGTCTGTGTCATGGTTTAGTGAATCAGGACCTTCATCACGTTGTACTTTGTCGAGATTCCCTCTGCCCGTGTTCAGCGACTGGTTCCAGGTTTGCGTCAAGATGCGTTGAACTCTGGGAAATCGGACGGTTTGAGGTTCAGTGTGAATGCAGGTTTTGTTCTGCTACTGGATCTGTACTGTGTGGATTCTCTGCAGCACTTGTTTGTCGATGGTATTTATTATGGATGCTTTACGGGGTTCATGAAGGTTAATGCTGGAACATTGTGGTCATTTTAAAGTCTGGTGATATTTGTTACAAAAGTATGGCAAAGGGAAGTGAGGGTCATTTACCATCTGTGGACATCTTTTTTAATGCATCGTTTTTATTTTGTTGAATATTTGATTTTTAAATGTTCCACTGTACATAATGCAATATTTACAGTCAATTCCGAATATTGCAAATAAAGTTGATTTTTCTATTTAAATTGGCTATTCATGTTTTTTGTGTGTTTTTGTATTTATATTTAAGGTTTAAAAAGCAATACTGCAAAAAAAGATACTTTTTTTTGTACTAAAGTATGTGGTCAGTAAGATTTTTTTCTTGAAAGAAATTCATATTTCATTCCACAAGGATGCATTAGAAGTGATCAGAAGTGAATCATTTAGTGAATACATTTCTAATGTTACAAAATATTTTTATTTACAATAAAATGCTGTTCTTTTTAACTGTAAAAAATATCACCGTTTCCACAAAACATAAACTAATAATAAATGTTTGAATAATAAATATTAGAATGATTTCTGAAGGATCATGTGACACTAAAGACTGATGATGAGCAACAAAAAAGCCAATAACTCAATAATAGCTATATATACACTGTAAAAATGTTATCGAAACATTTTTTTCTTTTGTCAGATCAACTTAAATAATTTATTTAGTTCAGATAACTTATTATTTTGAGTTTCTGATGATTAAATCAATCTCATTCATTGTATTAACTTTTTCCAGTTCAATCAACTTAAAATTTTAAGGCAACCAGGTTACTTATTTTAAGTTAAACCAACAATATTTTGTAAAAAAAAAAAATATATATTTTCATGATTTGTAATCACAACATTTTTTCTTTTGTCAAATCAACTTAAATAATTTATGTAGTTCAGATAACATAATATTTTGAGTTTCTGATGATTAAATCAATCTCCTTCATTGTATTAACTCAATTTTTCCATTTCAATCAACTAAAAATTTTAAGGCAACCAGGTTACTTATTTTTTTAAGTTAAACCAACAATATTTTTTTTACAGTGTATACACAGCTATCATTAGCCATTTGGCAGCTAGCTACGAGTCAATGAACTTTACTGCCACGGCCCAAACTGACTAGTTGTGCAATGTGCAAATTGAATTGAACTAATTAGATTTATGTTCTGGTTCAAGTGTGTGCGGTAATGACAAACAAATCCTCATTACTACAGCTGAATTTAAAAGCAATTAATAATTGTGGCAATGTTCTTCTCATCATTTAGTCCCTGACTTCTAGGCATGATGCCAGGGCTCCACATGAACAGTGGCTGTTTTAGAGAATGTTTAACCTGTTTTTTTTTTTGGCCAAGCAGACATATTTGCAGGAGGAGTTGAAGTTCAGACTGTGTTAAAGATGGCTCTGCTTCTGTTGGTCGTGCTGCTCACTGCTGGAGTCTCCCCGAATGACGCACAACAGCTCCCAGATATCTACAAGAAAGGAGTGGAGCTGGCTTTACATCAGATCAATGCCCGTCACGCCATCAAGCACCATTTTCTCTTCTTTAAAGCTATTCATCAGGCAGAAATTCAGGTAACTGCATTCTTCTTTTGGGCTTTTTATCCTCTTCAGGGAAAAGATGTTCTGAAATTATATTCTAATCCATCACACATCCCGAGGAGTAGGTCAGATATTCGAAACACTCTTGATGCCAAGCCATTTTTAGGTCAGAAATCGAATATCGAAAATCTCCGGAGACCCAACAACAAAAAAAGAGGACAGAATTGAGTTGCTAAATTTAGAGTTGGTGGATGTGGATTTACTGTGGATGTATAAATCCTCTCTCTGTAGGCTGGGTTCGGTGTCACCTACATTTATCATAACTTTTATCTGAAAGCCACAACATGCCTGAAAGGAACGGAGAACGCTGATACGACCACATGTGAGTTCAGGAACGATCGGGTAAGTGTGACTTGTCTTGTTCATTTAAAGCACATACGCATTTTAGAAACCCATTGATGTCATATTATGAAGATCGGCTGTTTTTCATTTGGTCAGAGTAAATGCAACACTTATTAAATCTAAATAAGAGGTGCTTTAAAGAACCATTTTGTTGCATTTTGCAATCTCCAATTTATAATAGTTACATACACTACCATGCACAAGTTTGGGATCAGTAAGATGTTTTTGAAAACTCTCTTTTGCTCACTGAGTTTGATTTATTAGGAGTATAAAGGAGTGTCCAAAAAGGAGTTCAAAAAAAGTATAAGGAGTAAAAACACCAATATTGTGAACAATTACAGTTTAAAATATTTGTTCTATCTCAATGCATTTTAAAACAATTTATTCCTGTTATGGTTGCAATTATTCTTTGCAAAGAATCCTTAAAAAATCCACAAAAATATTAAGCAGCACAACTGTTTTCAACAATGATAATAATAATAACAATGAAAGAATGATTTGCTGCTCAAGAAACATTTATTATTATTATTATTATCAACACTGTAAAAAATATTTTCAAGATTTGTTATCACAACATTTTTTCTTCTGTCAAATCAACTTAAATAATTTATTTAGTTGAGATAACGTATTATTTTGAGTTTCTCATGATTAAATTAATATCCTTCATTGTATTAACTCACTTTTTCCAGTTCAATCAACTTAAAATTTTAAGGCAACCAGGTTACTTACTTTTTTTAGGTTAAACCAACAATATTTTTTACAGTGAAGGTTGAAAAGAGTTGTGCTGCTTAATATTTTTGTGGATTTTTTTCCCCCAGGATTCTTTGAATATAAAGAACAGCATGTATTTGAACTAATAGAAATCTTTTGTAAAATTATAAATGTCTTTACTGTCTTTTTTTGAGCAATTTAATGTGTCCTTGCAGCATAAAAATATTAATTAAAAAAAATACTGAACCCAAACTTTTCAGCAATACTGTAGCTGAAATAAATATGTCTGAAAGTCTGGCTATTTTTTGCTATTGATACAACTGTAAAAATATTGTTGGTTTAACTTAAAAAAAAAAGTAAGTAACTTGGTTGCCTTAAAATTTTAAGTTGATTGAACTGGAAAAAGTGAGTTAATACAATGAAGGAGATTAATGTAATCAGAAACTCAAAATAATAAGTTATCTCAACTAAATAAATTATTTAAGTTGATTTGACAATAGAAAAAATGTGATAACAACTCTTGAAAATAATTTTTGTTAGTGTCTCATGCATTGTTACCAGGTTTAATACAGACAATGTACTTACATACATGCTTGTATACAGTATATATTTAGTTACACCACAGCAGATTAAGTTTTTTTTTTAACTAACCGACTCAATTTCCATATTCCTCCAGCCTCTCATTGACTGTGTGATCTGCTACAAGATCTCTGCTGGGGTAATTGGTGGCAAACCTTATTTAAACTGTATGTATCGACAAGTGCTCTCAAAGGTATTCCCTCTTCATGTTCTTCATTTTTAAACGATTCATTTAATTAGCTGGAACTACACTTGATTTTATCATTAATGCTAAAATAATGTCAATCTTTGCAAATGTTTTTCCCAACATATGTAATGCAATAGAATCCCAGGATGTACAAAACTTGTGTGTAGAGCTGACCCTTTGTCTGATTGTCTGAACACAAGGAAAGCAAGAGAGAGCGAGAGATTGGCTGTTACCAGGCGGGTTTCGGCAGTCTGACCCCGACTCCTGTGGCGTACACTGGATCCTAGAGAAGCTTCATCTGACCTCTGATGTGAAGGAATCTGAAACACAGCATGTGTTGTCACATTTTCTACAGTAAATCAATACGGGATGTTTGTTGCATAAGAGAAAAATCCATTATTTGTTCAGCGCCTGAAGATTTTTTTGCGCATAACAAAGCAAAGTTTCCTAAAACTCCTTTAACCTCTTTCAAATATTAATGAATGTCATTATAAAGCATTATAATGATATTAGAGCAGATTACTCTATTCAATAAAGTTATTTAGTTTGTCAGTACAATAAAATACTTTACAAAATACATGTTTCAGTAATTCTGTGATTATTTGGGATTAGAACGTCATAGTGCATATTGTGTGTTTTTTATGGACTAATGATGACGCTAATGATGTTTAGTAGGCTATATCAGGACCTATGTGTTTCAATCGCAGCATGTTTTTTCTCAAATTAACTGTTTATATCTCACAATTCTGACTTTTTAGCAGGCAATTTGGAGAAAAAATGTCAGAACTGTGAGATGTAGTCGCAATTATCTTTAAAAATTGTTTTATTCCGAGGCGGAAACATGCTTAATTCCTCTGAACAAGAAAAAATGTTGGGCGAGACTAGCTTTTATCCATGTGTGGATTTGATTGGATGGCAGTGATTTGCTTTGATTTGTCGATTAAATTGACCGATAAATAATTTAATAAATACTGCATAATATTCCATAAAATAAATAATAATAAAAATAATTGTCAAATTTCGATTTTTTTGGTGACTTTAAATCAGTAAATAAATATAAAAATATAAATAACGCAAACTTTAAGTTTGTTTATGCATGTTTGTTTTTATAAATACTGCAAATTCCATAAAAAATAATTGTCAAATTTCGATTTTCTGGTGACTTTAAATCAGTAAATAAATATAAAAATATAAATAACGCAGAATTTAAGTTTGTTTATGCATGTTTGTTTATGTTATTGTCGTTTTATACCAGAAACTAAACTTCGTTGGCAAATAAAAGCAACTAAACAGGCCATGCCGCCATATCAACTCGTGGTTTACCTCACTAACAGCCATTTTACACCGCGTTACCCAACAACCAGACAAAAAAAAAGGCAGACTTCCTGGAACGAGTGT
Source organism: Pimephales promelas (assembly GCF_988280905.1). Lineage (NCBI taxonomy): Eukaryota > Metazoa > Chordata > Actinopteri > Cypriniformes > Leuciscidae > Pimephales > Pimephales promelas. The sequence goes on from NC_142790.1 coordinate 25,545,627, forward strand.
GTTCTTCATCGAGTGCAGCAGGAGGTGTTGTTCAGACTGGTCGAAGATGCCTCTGCCGCCGTTTGCTCTGCTGTTTCTCGCTGGAGTCTTCCTGACCTCCTCTGAGGCGCAAAGCTCCTTCAGCAAACTCACAGATTCCTACAAGAAAGGTGTGGAGCTCGCTCTGCAAAATGTCAATGCTCACGAAGGCGTCCAGCAACATTTTCTCTTCTTTAAAAGCATCCAGAAGTCGCAAATTGAGGTACTGTAAGACTTTCTCTCTTTGTTCTTACTGACTGACTTTTCCAAAATGTAACTCGGCATGACGTCACGTCATATTCATTGTTTTTTTTTTTTAAGTCAAAAAGCTAAAATTGAATTTTCTAGTATGTAAAGTACAAGTAATGTGCTTCCAGAAGTACACATGAAGTGGGAAATGCCAAATATATAGTTTGAATGTACAATATACATCATAAGTGGGAAATGAACTAGTGGGGTTGAATGCCCAAAACACCCCAATTTATCAGATATTGTAAGTTTACTTAAGCATTTTCTTAAAAAAAATGATTTATGTATTTTATATATTTTTGGAATATTCACAACATTTTTAAATATTAACATATTTAAATATATAATAGGCTAATTATGTTTTTAAATGTATAATATTTGCAACCATCTCTAAATAAAATGTTTTAAATTAACATTTTTTTTATTGTATTAACGAATTAATATTTATTTACAAAATACTTTGTAGTCTGTACATATTTAAAATATAGAAATTACAATTTCTAAAATATTTATTAATCAACATGTATACAATAGTTTTTATAAATCTTTTTTCATCATTTTATTTCAGTCTGTCAGTGAGTGTTATTTTAGTATCATCAATATACTATTATAACTTGTTTATTTTGAATCAGATTGTGTGAATTGTGAGAATTGTGAGAATTTTAAATATTGCTAAGTTCTTATTTTTAGTTATTTTAGTACTTCAACTTGAACTAAACAAAAATGAGAAATTGCTATATTTTATTTCAGTGGATGTTTTTTTTTTCAAGTCATGGAATTTTTTTTTTATTATTTCATGGTTTTAGTTTTAGTTAACGACCCTGATGTGTGTTCTGCTAACTGGATGAATATCTCTGTAGGCAGGGTTTGATGTCACCTACATCTACCATCACTTTTATCTGAAAGCCACCAAGTGCCAAAGAGGAACCGAGAACGCTGATACAACCAGGTGTGCGTTCAGGAATGATCGAGTAAGTGAGGTTTACATCGTCTAAAATAACAGGAAATGATTTGCTCCACCTTGGCACATAACTGTACAATTCGTGAACAGAGCTTGAGGCTTTAACATTGCACAAACAACTGCGGTTATATTTAAATAACATACACATGATCCAATAAGAGCATGTTATTGTACCTTATGAATGGAAATCATTTCTCAATGTGCAATACAATTAAACTAGTGTTTATTAATCCCTACAGCCTCTGATTGACTGTGCCATCTGCTACAAGACCTACGCTGGAGCGATTGAGTCAGAACCCAAACCATATGTGAACTGTGTGCATAAACCTGCTCTCACCGAGGTGTGTCAAAAGGCCAATCACACTGCACAGACAAACAATTTTATGAAAAAGAACTCATGTTCACACTGCCCCAACAGACACAGACAAACAACAGATTGAACATGTTCAGTCTGGTCCAAACTAACGCCGACAGCGGTAACCCACATACTCACTCTTAGAAGAAAAGATTCAACATTCATTTGTATTACCTAGCTTTTACACACTTCAAAATAAAGGTTCTTTATTGGCATTGATTCCATGAAGAACATTAACATCCATGGAATCTTTCCATTCCACAAAGGGTTCTTCACACTGAGAAAAATGGTTCTTTTAAGAACTTTTGTTTGAAAAGTTCTCTGGGGAACCAAAGAAATATGGTTCTTCCATGGAATTGCTTGGTTTGGAACCACTTGAAACCAGAGTGCAGGGGTTCCTATGATGGGATCATTTTATGGATTTAGTATTAATTCATTACCTTTGTTTCGATTCATTTTTCAATTTCAATTCAATTTCATGAATTAAACATCTCGTAAACATAATTGATCACTAGAAAAAAATAAGTAACCCGTTAAACATGAAAGAATTATGCAATCACCTTATATAGAAGAACCTTTTTGGCATAAAAAAATTGAGCCAAGAACCCTAGAGTTCTTTAACAAACCCCATCAGAACTTTTTTTTCTAAGAGTTATTGGCCATTATATTTCATATAAAGAGACTTCGGGTATTGCACATTCAACAGTAAGGACGTAATTTTGCTTTTATTCTAAATATAAGTGTGCCAGAGCAGATAATGAAATGGTCTTTGCTGTGTTTTGCATGATCCACTTCATCATGAACTATCACTATTTAATTGTTTTGATCCCAAGGACATGGAGAAAGAGAGAATGGATCACTGTAATAAGATGGGTTACAGTAGCGGATCCCCCACCCTGCTGGCCGTCAAAACTTCATGAACCGCTGGAGACATTCGGATGTTCAGGGTTTGAAGAACACAGTGTCAATGATCTTAACTGTTTTTTGTCTGGCCCTTAGTGCCAAATCAGCTCTTTCTTCACGCATATTTGCTTCACAAGAACTGAAGTGAGAGTAAATGTAACATTTTACCACTGTAATTATCAAAAGCAACCATCACTGTGACCCTAACTTTTCTTAACTTTAGGTTTTCACGGTTATACACGAACACATTTTAAATTGCCTTTAAATGGATATGCATTATAACACATGATCAGGTAAATGTTCAAATGTATTGGTTACAAGTAAAGAACATGCAATAAGGCATTACAAATGCATATCAGTATATATTCCTTTATATGCATTTTGTAATTCAAGATTTTAGGGTCTTGTTTAAAAAGGTAACACTAACAAAACCTTATTGTAAAACTAACTACATTTACATCTAGTGAAAGGTACACTATGTACTGGTAGGCCGAATAGAGGAGAGTCTGCTGGCAAAAAGAAAACGTGACAGAGTTCGTAATGAAACCAGAATCAACATTGGCTTGGCTTTTTGGAGATGGTCAGAACTGATGGATTTGAAATATTGTAAAAGTGACGCTAAGATTGCGTTTTTATTACTCAACTGGTGAGTAAAGTATTTTATTAAATGGATAAATTGCCACATGTAGCGCCAAAGCACAGCCAAAACAATGTTCTTCTACAAAATGCATGAGGTTTTGTTTTTCAACCGCTAGAGGGCCAACAGTTACATAGTGTACTTTTATCATAAACGAATGATAAACAATACTTAAGTCATCTTAGTTAACTATAATTTCTACTTACTAATATATTACAAGTTGTATCTGTTAGCAATGTGAGTTAACATGAACATGAAATTATTATTTACTAACATCAACAAAGGTTAATGAATGTTATATTGCATAACTAATGCATTATTGACACCTTGTTGTAATGCATTACATTGAAAATGACTATTTTCTAAAATAATAAAAATATACACCTACAAATGACCTGAAGAACGTTCATTGGATTTCTTTTGTCTTTGTAACTGCATAGATGAATAGATACAAATAAATATAATGAACAAACATATCAAGTGAAATCTCTTCTGTTAAGACCATTGTTTTTCCTTTTGTAGACCGTTAAACTGGATCATATCCGGCTCGGTTTACAGTTCACTGACTCGTATTTAGATTAGAATTGGCCTGAAACTCATGATGATAGCAGTTTTGTTTAAAACAAAGCAGTCTCATCCCAAGACGTCATATGACTGACGTCTTGGTACGTCTTTTGACCATACGTCAACATCCGCCATTTTAGGGTACCCTTTAACGTCGGTAAGATGACGTTATCGGATCCTAACCCCCTACCCCAATAAACCTACCCCGTCACCTAACTGACGTTAAAGGTAATGACGTCCCAGGATCGTCATGTAACTGACGTTAAAAGGTACCCTAAAACGGCGGATGTTGACGTATGGTCAAAAGACGTCCCAAGACGTCAACTGACGTCTTGGGATGAGACTGTTATTTAAAACAAAAAGAAAAAAAAGGTGACCTATTCTCCAAAACTCTCCAAAGTCCTAGTTTTTAGTGTCTGTTCTCCACTGGATGGCAGTCCGCTCGCTCGGACTGCATGATTTCACATTAATTCCCTCTTGTGTGTGAAAGCAAAAACACACAAAGGAAGAGGACTCACCCCACAAAAATCCCATCATTGCACAATCTCTCCCTCTCGCCTCACACTCCCTCGTGTACTGGGATTAGACAACACATCTCAGTGTTTACATTCGTCTGAATTTCTGCGGCACATAACTCTATAACCTAAAGATAAGCCCATCTGAGGGGTTTTCAGGATTGTGTGAAGATGGCTGTGATTCTGCTCCTCGTCCTGGTCGGCGCTGGAGTTTTTCTTGGCACGTCGGAGGCGCAGGAGGATCTCAACAAACTTCCAGATAATTACAGGAAAGGCGTCGAACTGGCTGTGGAACAAATCAACTCGCACCAGACAATCAGGAACGTTTTTCTTTTCTTCAAGAGTTTGGCCAAATCTGACATTGATGTAAGTATCTTCACTTGAAAAGAACATACAAATGAATTATAAGGCATTACACGCATTTCAATCAATATACCTTTAAATGCTTCATACATCAGCTTCAAGTAAATGTTTAGCCTACTTTTTGTATGTTTTAATAGTGTCATTAAAAGGCAACACTTTATAATGTGAAGCTTTCTATAACTTAGCTTCTTTGCAGATCTTTATCATTTATTTTTATACTTTTAAAAGTTGTTTAGCTATTCAAATTGCTATATATATATATTTTTTTACATTATTAAGGTAATTGCATTACTTAGAGATGTTCAAGTCTGAGTCACAGAAACATTTTTTAAACAAATGCTGAGTTTTTAACATACACTGAAGTTATGATATTCAGTAACCCGGTTTATTCTAGGGTGGGTTTGGAGTGAGTTATATCTACCATCACTTCTACCTCAAAGCCACCAAATGCCCTAAAGGAACTGCAATCCTGACTAAATGTGCTTTCAGAAATGACAGAGTAAGTTTTTTTCATAACTTAACATGCACTTCACATGATTATATTGTTCCTTTCGCTCTAGTCTAACCCAATTCAACAGTCTTAAATTGAGCTTTACATGTGTTAGCATGAATATGATTGATCATGTGTTTCTCATTTGTCTGCTGTAGCCTCTGATTGACTGTGGGATCTGCTATAAGACCTTCGGTGGAGAGATCCAGAGTGTACCGAAGCCTTACGTGCACTGTGTTCACAAACCGCAGCTCACACAGGTCATTCATCCCACAAACATGTCACCACCTGCCATTTATCCCAAAATCAACACTGTAAACAGGCTGGGAACTGAGCTTTTGAACAAGAGTTTTTCCTATCTCAAACTAAATTTGTTGATATACAAGAAATAAGACAAGTTGATTTTTTTTTATGATTTCATGAAAGTTTTATTGTATTGCAAAGAATAGAAACTGAAATCAGGCACATCTGATGAAACAGAAAAAATAAACTCCATTATGCAACGTAGGGTTTAGTAAACCAATACCATACAAAAGTTATCATTAAGATAGACTATATACAAAATAAATTATTAAAAAAACTCTTAAACTTATTTAATTTCTGCTAGTTGCCAAAGCAACATTTCTCATGTTCATTTAGTAATTACATACAGCACCTTTAAGTGAAAAAATAAACTAATTCAATATATATATATATATTAAATCTCAATGTAATAAATAATTAAATTAATTTTTACTAAAATAACCTTGTAATAATATAACCTTGGAAATCAGCTCCCTCATCCCACACCTTTGTTCACTGAAATAAAATCAGATTCACTAGTTATCATTTAAAAAAAAAAAGAAAATACAAAAATGTACTGTTTATTTTTGTGCCCTGATTTCACTCTGTTTTCTCTGCTTTCATACAGTATTATAATAAAACCACCGAAATGATTTAAAGAAAATTTTAATTTAAAACAAAATTAAAACAAATCATTGAAAATGAATTGTTATTCTCATTTCAGGAATTGTTGAATATGAGAGTTGAACATTGCACAAAAGTGAGCTACTCTAATGGATCTCCATCCCTCCTGGCAGCGAGGAAGCCTTAGAGGAGGAAACATATCACTTTTTGTTATTAATTTTACAAATTCAGTAATCGCCATCAGTCACATACAGAGCAACTTTTCACTTTTTATCATATAGAGAAATAGACAACCTTCTTCACTTCTCTGTGTTAGTGGAAATATGAATGATGGTGTTTGTTTAATATAATCATTAAAAAAACATTTTGAATTAGATTTTATTACAGGATTACATCATTTTGTTGTTTTTTTCTATTCATTTAATATTCAGAGTGACCATCATTTGGTTTGGTAGTTGGGTAAAAATGGTGTATTTTGTGCTCTATTTCAAATAAAGAAATATTTTTGAGTCGTACATGGCTAATTATTATTATTTTATTTTTTTTGTAGGCAACATATTTCAAAGTAAAATGTTTTTGTGTGGACTTCTGAAAATGGATCTTCCACTCTTGTGGCATTAATGGTGTTTGTTGAGAACTAAACTTACTAACCTATCACACTTTAATATCACTTTCTGTTAATAATGTCTCTCGGTCATAGCTCTGCACTGTTAATTGTAATGAGAAATAGACAACATTCTTCTCTTCTTTGTGCATCTAAAGATATTGTGCACTTGTAGTCAATCATATGAATGAAGCAAAGTGGATTTACTTACGCAACACAGAAAACAGAGTCTTCTCAACATGTCCAAAACACTAACCAATCTCTTTAGTCTCAGCTATAACTACAGTGTTTTGGGTCAAAGCAGCCAATAAGACAGAAAGCAGAAAACCTGTTAGAGCAACTACAGTTGAAGCCAGCATCAAATTATGGCTTTATTCAGACACAAAACCATGTCTTCGAGCACTCCAGTAATGTTAATGAGAGGAGACTGCTTTGACCCTAAAGTACTTTGACAATTCAGATCATCATTTATGAAATGTAACAATAACAAGTGCAATTTTTAGAAAGGCATTTGCTTAGCCTTTGGCTGAACTGTTGCTCTTTTGTAACCATGTTCTGGCATCATGTTGGGTTTGTCTCTCTTTAGGGTCATTCTGTGCTCTAGATGCCCATTTAGAAACTAGGTTTGATTATATAAGTGCATCTTGTGCACATTTTGGAAATTTGGTGTTTCCATTGATGTAAAGAAGGAAATGTAACATAACTGCGAATTAAACACAGCCCAAGAAATCAGAAATAACATTCAGCGGTTGATCAGAACCCTGGACAGCACCTTTCTGCAAACCTGTGACATTATTAATGAGTATGCCTGTTATAGATGGTGAAGGTGACTTCAGCAGATTTAGTTGCTTATGCTGAGATATTCTATCATTTTTCATGCTCAAACAGGCTTTTTCACAATGTTTGATAGAGTTAATGGAGTCAGACAACACAGATATGCTTGAAAATTCTTACATTTTCAATAGACAAACAATGATGTTAGATGTTGGAGATGCTGAGGAAGGATTTAAGGCAATTTTCGGAGAGGCTAGCAATAGCGAGCTAGCAGAAGAAAGGCAAGGTCATGTGCATATTAATAATATTTCAAATGAGCTGAAGTCAAATTTGTGTGTAAAATTGTCCAATATTTGAGTTTTTTTTTGTTTTTTTTTACAAATCTCACCTTTTCACATTAAGCATGAAATGCAGCCATTTTTGAGTATACTGTGCTCTGAGGGAGACTGACAGATAGTAATATACTATTTTATAATAGTATGTGTATGTATTATTTTATGTATATGTATAATGTATTATTTTGTATACATATAGACCATTTCACAAGATGTAAACAACACTGGTCCAGAAGCACTTCCTGTTTCAGTTTGTAACTGTTTTCTTTATTTCACATGTAAAGAAAACATCTTAAAGATGTTTGTTTAACTTTTTGATTCAGTTTTAAATGTTCTGTTGGTTGTATTTTATCCCAGCTTTTATGTAGTGTTAAAAAACTGAAACAGGAAGTGCTTCTGGACCAGTGTTGTTTACATCTTGTGAAATGGTCTATATTATAATGTCTGTTTTGATGTGGTCGTGTTGTCTCCAGTCATTACGGTAATCTGGGAGCCAACAGTTGCGGCGTGAGTGTGTGCGCGTGTGTTGTGTTTTAAAGCGGTAAACTGTCTGCAAAAGGAGAGGACATCTTATTGTTAACTCTTATTTAACTCTTATTTTGAATATGGAAACCAGCTTGTAATTTCTTTTTCATGTCCTTAAATATTATACACACAGGAAACTATCGACACAGACAGTTGTTCCTGACAGAAAATAATGTCAATAGACGGAGGCGTATTAATAAGAGTCGAGTCATCTCGCGTGGACGTCCACAGAGCAGCGCGTCACTTCAACGCGGTTTCCTTCGCAACGCTGCTTTTGGGTGCCTGTCATTCATTCGGTGACATATAATGACCATGTCGGTCCCGGAGAGAAATTCTGGATCTGAGGAGAAGGAAGACGAGAGCGAGGATGAGAGTGAGATCGTGGAGGAGAGTCCGTGTGGCCGCTGGCAGAAGAGAAAAGAGCAGGTACTGCTGCAGACGTCTCTCTAAACCTTCACAACTGCCTAAATAATCAACACGTAAATCATAAATGTGCTTGTTTTCAACGTGATGACCAGAAATGTTGCTAAGGTAACGGTAGGCAGCTCACTATGATGCTGAAGTAGACCCGGCGCTATGGGCTGAACATCACAATGATGCCATGCTGTCTGGGTCGGACTCGGCAGAGCACAATGATCCATAAAACGCGGTCTATGTAGTTGTTCTTCTTATTGTTCTTTACGTCTTCTTCTTCTTTTGGTTTTAAACCCTCTGGTGCTGTTTGTTTAGGTCAGTTTTACGAAAAATGTAACGTTTTTTTCTCGTTTTTTTTATTTTTTATAATTTTTTTTAGCTTCATCGGAATGGTATAAAACTAAAATGTTTTTGCACTTGTTGTTTGAAGAAGAAAAAATCATGGACATGATTTGAAAAGGTTAAAGGTTCAATGTAAGAATTTTGTATCAAAATATCCAAAAACCACCTGCACAGAGTTATATTTCTTTCAGTTGTGTAGGTACATTATCCTAAATGTTTCTAAGAATTTGTAAATTCAGAGAAATAATAGTGCCCGTCCCTTGTCACTTGTCGCCTGTCAATGATGTAATATCCGCGTTCGCTTGTACTGCCATAGTAATATGGCAACATATGTGGACAGCAATATTTAGTGACACGCTGTTGTTGTTTCGTTTAAACATTATGGATTATGGCAAGCAGACTTTGGGATGAAGGGAAAACTAAAACTTGAATCAATATCACTGTGGCTTGATCTAGCATACTGATAGTCTCATATACCGGTAGCCAACAAACTAACACTAACACATAACGCTGTTTATTTAGTATAGACCAAGCGAAACAGGGCTGCGTTACCTCACAGGTTTTAATCCGTCAAATAAACCGACCTGTGCGAGTAGTAATTCAGCACTTGCGGGTAGTTCGGAAGATGAAATGTCCCCATTTCCGCGGGGCTCGCTTTTGACGCTGATATCTGTCTTTTATTAGCAATCGTGCCCTGCTTGATACCACAGTCATGTTAAAAACATCAATGTTTTCACTCATCTGTGAACATTATAAGATCCAATATCATGACTGCAAGTTCCATGATTCCGCTTATTCCACTGCGTCATCAATCAACGATGTTAGCGACCCCTAGCAGCGGAAAAAAAAACACTGTAGCTTTAAATTGGAAATGAATGGGAGACGAATTTTATCTGTTGGAAACGGTTAGTACTGCACACCAAAAAAAAAAAAAAATCTTACTGAAGGCTCATTTGTTGAGATTTCAAACTCAAGTGTGGGAGTCACAGTTTTAGAGTATTATGTGTTTGTGAAAATATATATTTTCATATACAAATTTTAAATTGTATTTTTGTGCAATTTTCATAACAATAAATGTACTACTTTTTCAAGTTTTAATAATCTGCCAGGTGTCGTATAAAAAGAGACCAAACTTAAGTCTTTTCTCCAAAGCATTCAAGATTTATGACCGAAATGTCATTTTCAGGTCTATGCTCAAGAAGTTAATAAATGGTGTATAACTACAACTTAAATATAATTTTGTACCATAAAATCCACAAAAATACAGAGGGTTATTCTGTTAAGTTGGTTAAACCAACTTTTAGGTGCATTACCACCACGTCTAGGTAGCTCACGACGATGCTGCTCAAAAATGCAGTTTTTTTGTGTGGGCAATTTGATGCCCTAGTATAAGCTGCTTGTTATGACAGCTGTGAATGTTGTGTAGGTAGAGGCAGATCACGATGTAGGCCTAATTATACTTGAATATTACCGGTAACTGTAGAATTAAATTTTTTTATTTTTACTTTAATAATTATATATACTTTATATATGAAATATGAATTATAAATTAAATAAATATGAAGACAAATATATCTTAATTCATATTTATTTAATTTATATATTGCATGAAGACTTTAATGTAGGTTAAAATAAACAGAATAACGTTAACACTTTAAGGTTTCATTTATTAACACTATTAATGTATTAACAAACAAGAACTAACCATGAGCAATCCATTTTTTTACTGTTTTTTTTAATCTTTGTTAAAGTATAGTTAATAAAAATACAGCTTCAAAAAATACAATGTTAACAAATACAACTTTTAATTATAATAACGTATAAGTAAATGTTAAAATTAACATTAACTAGATTAATACATGCTGTAGAAGTGCAGTTCATAATTGCTATTCATTATGTACTAATGTTAACTAGTAAAACCTTATTGTAAAGTGTTACCAGAATAACAAACATTATTATACAATAATTTATTTATTGTTTTATTTATTTATTATTGGCTAATTTGTCTCTTAAGACATTAAAAGTTTAGTGCAGATAACAAGATAAGGAGTTCCTGAGGGCTATCACAAGCTTACACGCTTTCTCATGATTTATATTGCATTGAGTCGAGTGCATTAGTTTGACCCTCCCTTAATGCTGCTTTTCCATTCTGGAGTAAAGTGGTGCAGTGAACTGCCAGGTTTATTAAACCATGCTTCGAATTTAGCATTGCACTCTAGGTGAATGACTACTTCGAAATGTATGCATTTTGGTGGAAATGCTAATCTGGGTTTCTCTTCAAAGATACATCAACTCTTATTACAGTACTTATTTTAAAGCCTGGATATTTGCCCTTGAAACACAAACACAGACATTTCCTCTTTCTAAAATAGAAAAAGCCTCTGTGCTCTCTTGGAAAGAGTTCAGCACGCTAGATTAATTGATTTTTCTTTTGTAGTGTCAAGAGAAAGGCATGAATGATGACATACAACTTGTTGAATTATTAAATGATCATGAATATATTTTTTCCCCTGAAGATATTTGTACTGTAAGTTCTTATATCAGTGATCTAAATAACATCTGCTGTCATCCACAATTATTGAAGTATCAAATTCCTGCACAGATAGACAGTTTAGACCCAGTTCGACTAGTTTGAAGCAAGAGCTACGTTAGAAACTCAATAGCACACTAATGCAGAAGTACTTAGATGTTCTGATACCAGATTATCCTTCTGCTTGAGTGATGCTTTCCCATACATTACTTGGAGAAGTTATCAGCCATGACCGCCGGAGACTTAGCATTAGAGTGTCTGACTCTATTAGTATTGATAGATTTTTCATGGCATTACAGATGCGACATAAACCATATACAGTATATGATATACACTCACCTAAAGGATTATTAGGAACACCAAACTAATGAGTTTGCCTTCAGAACTGCCTTAATTCTACGTGCCATTGATTCAACAAGGTGCTGAAAGGATTCTTTAGAAATGTTGGCCCATATTGATAGGATATCATCTTGCAGTTGATGGAGATTTGTGGGATGGACATTCAGGACACGAAGTTCCCGTTCCACCAAATCCCAAAGATGCTCTATTGGGTTGAGATCTGGTGACTGTGGGGCCATTTTAGGACAGTCAACTCATTGCAATGTTCAAGAAACCAATTTGAAATGATTCGAGCTTTGTGACATGGTGCATTATCCTGCTGGAAGTAGCCATCAGAGGATGGGGACATGGTGGCCATAAAGGGATGGACATGGTCAGAAACAATGCTCAGGTAGGCCGTGGCATTTAAACGATGCCCAATTGGCACTAAAGTGTGCCAAGAAAACATCCCCCACACCATTACACCACCACCACCAGCCTGCACAGTGGTAACAAGGCATGATGGATCCATGTTCTCACTCTGTTTGACCTTAGCTGGCGAGAGGGAGGGAGCATACATTTGTAGTAGTGGGTTGAGGTACTGTAGGGACGGCTCCAGTAGTAGTCCTGAAAACCAGCGATAAAACTTTAAACTTTATTCTGGCCTCAACTGGGAGCCAGTGGAGTCAAATCAGGAGGTGGGTTACTGCGGCTGCTGCGTTATGGATCCCTTGCAAAGGTAGAGCATTGCCGTAGTCCAGTCTTGAAATTACAAGCATTTGGTCAACTATCTGTGCCGTGTTATCGGTCAGGAAGGGTCTGATTTCCCTGATGTTGTAGAGTGCAAACCTGCATGACTGGACCATTGTTGAGAACTTGAGATGTGGGTGGAAAAGCTCAGCTAGTCGCCAAACACCACCCCCAGGTTCCTTGCTGTCCTGGTTGGTGTTAGTGTTGTGGATCCCAGTTTCACAATGACATTTTGGTCAACTCACGGATTACAAGGAGCTTTGTCTTCGCAAGGTTGAGCTGCAGATGATGCTCCTTTATCCAACTGAAAGGCAGGCAGATATACAAGCTGAAACTGTGTGGTCAATGAAAGATAGAGCTGTGTATCATCTTCATATGAATGGTTGGAGAAGCCATGTGCTCTTATGATCGTGCCAAGTGAGGTTGTGTAAATGGAGAAAAAAAAAGGAGCGAGCACTGAACCCTGAGGCACCCCAGCTGTGGTGACTCAGACTCTTTCTGAAGTCTCCATTTAAATAAACTTGAAAGATCAATCCATTGTGAAAGTTGCATTGTCTTGCATTAAAATGGGAATGGAGCTACACATGAATGTTGTGGGGTCAGGATCAGTCAGACAGGTGCACAAGAGTAGATACTGTCGCCAACACACACCATGAGCTTCGATCCCTCTGGAGATGTCAGCTGAACAAGCAGCACTCTCGACTTGTGTTAATTAAAGGAACAGCTCACTATTTCACATTCCCCACTCTAATGGTATTGAAGATAGCCATTCAAATGTCTCTCATCACTTAGGAGGTTGCAGATTTATAACTTCTAAATTGCATCGCAAGATTACAAAAACATCACAGTTTGCATTCAAAATCATCAGGTAATTTTATTATTGCTCATAACTATTTCTACCACTGAGGAATTATTTTAAAGTATATTTTTAGAAACTCTTTCTGAAGTCTTGGGTTTTTCACTCTTCCGAAGACGTGAATAATGCATACAGGATAAACGTACATCAATACTAAGAATAAATATTTACAGGAACAGATCTGCATTATGAAAGCAGATTGTCAGTGTTTTCCTTCACAAATGGACGTTGAGGACATGATGTTTGGATTTTTGTGGCCGCAGCAGGAAATTGACACTTGTTTTTCATTGCCTGAGTTTTTCCAGGAAAGTGCAGGAAATGTTATGTCAGAAACACACACAGTTTCTTTATTTATCTCCTATTCTAATACTAAAGCATATGAACAAATATCGTTTATTGTTTCAGTTGTACTTTTCACAACCTTTATCATTTCCTACTGGTATTTACGTGTGGGCAAATTATTCTCTTGGAGGAACCACTCTCAGAAAAAAAAGGTACAAAAGCTGTCACTGGGGCTGTACCTTTTTAAAAGGTAAACTTTTGTCCGTTTTAGTTGCTAATATGTACATTTCAGGTGCTAATATGTACATTTTAGGTGCTAATAAGTACATTTTAAGTGTTAATAGCTACATTTTAGGTGCTAATAAGTACATTTTAGGTGTTAATATGTACATTTTAGGTGCTAATATGTGCATTTTAGGTGCTAATATGTACATTTTAGGTGCTAATAAGTACATTTTTAGGTGTTAATATGTACATTTTAGGTGCTAATATGTAAATTTTTAGTGTTAATGTGTACATTTCAGGAGCTAATATGTCCATTTTAGGTGCTAATATGTACATTTTAGGTGTTAATATGTACATTTTAGGTGCTAATATGTAAATTTTTAGTGTTAATGTGTACATTTCAGGAGCTAATATGTCTATTTTAGGTCCTAATATGTACATTTTAGGTGCTAATATGTCTATTTTAGGTACTAATATGTCCATTTTAGGTGTTAATATGTACATTTTAGGTGCTAATATGTACCACTAAGGTACCAATATGCAGCCTTTGGGTACAAAAGTGTACCTTTTGAAAAGGTACAGCCCCAGTGACAGCTTTTTGTACCTTTTTTTCTGAGAGTGTATAAACTCATATATGGAAATCTCAAGCCTGCTGGAGGGGTAAAGTTGAACTTTCAGGATTTTCACCTCCAAAAAAGCGTCAGTTTATCCAAATAAACAGCCTGTTCTCACGGAAATGCGTCTTTATAACACACATTGTGTGGAAATGAGTTTTTACATGCATATGAGATGCAGTTTTTCGCGTGCATTTGATAAGCAGTTCATTTACGTGTAATACACACACCCCACACCACTAATTCTACCCAAACGTATAATACACACACACCCCAGCCACACCTAAACCTACCCTAACCAACCAATGCGTGTCATATGCACATAAAAACTCACTTTAGTGTATAAATTACACGACAAACAATACACATGCGTGCTATAAAGACGCATTTAGTGTGATCGGGTTGAAATAACAGCTTGTTTTCTCTTTTTCACAGCATTGGTTAGGTAATGCACTGGGTTGTAATTAGTGACTCTTTATATAGCCTTTTTATCTTAAAGGTCTGTTTTGCAAGAACATATTAATGCTTCTTTCAGAACCGCATGCCATTATTGACTGTTGGAAGGGATTCACGTCTTTATAATGATTGATTTATGGTTTTTGGCGTCAACATGCTCTCAGCTGAGCTGGCTGGGATGCATTTATTTACCTTTTATATTCAGCTTTCAGTTTTAATTATCTCTTTTTCTGAGAATGTGTTGAATGTGTTCTCTAAATTCTACAGAAAATTCGCTGGAAGTGGGGCAAGAGTTTACTTCGAAAGGTTTTACAGTCATTGACCTTTTTTTAGATAGTTCTACAGATATTTAAGAAATCAGTATACTACAATGAATACGTTTATAAATCAAATTAATTAATCAATCATGATTATTGATAAATTGAAAAAGTCTACAATTTGATAATCAAAATAATTAGCAAATTATTCAAATTAAAATGTAATTTTAATTTTATCGATTGATTTTTCTATCCAATTTCAATAGACACTTAAAAATGCATTTAGATTGTCAAAAGACTGCAAACAAAAACCTGCAGAAAGTATACCAGATGTATATGCTATTTGTTTCTTTGTTGTATTTAATCCATGAATTCTGCAGTACTGTTTCAGTATTTCCCTAATGAGTGGTTAAAGGAGATTAGTAAATATTTGACCAAATGTGAGTTGGGTTAGTGGCCTGCTTTGCACACAGACACATCGACCTTTGAGTCCTACATAACTTCTCCAATGAAATCTATTCAGCGAGTGTGTTAGACTGTGATATTGACTGTTTTAAAAATAGTTCATGTGTGAATATAGTACTTTTAATGTCCTGCTTTGCATACATTTATGTAATTTATTTTATTTAATGTCTAGTGTTTGCTATTAATTACAGCTCACACATACATTTCACTCTTGTGCATGTTCTCATTATTAGAAGGGTTTTGATGTATACCTGTGCATGTTTGAGGTACAATCACAGTGTACACAATGCACTGTCAACATCTGTCCAATCAATAAAGCAAATGCATGCCAACCATGCCTCAGAGTTTGCAAGCGCAAAACTATTTGCAGTTACATGGATGCAGTTTTTTCTTATTTCAGAACAATAGTTCCATTGTTCCTCTTTTTATTAAGTGTTTTGTCTGCAAAGCCTGGTATTACCTGGTAAATTAGCAATAATCTATGTAGCAAATCCCTAGAAACACATCCTGGCATTGTGGCATTGAGTTATGTAAGGGCTGGCACATTCTGTAATTTTACTCTATCTCTAACCTTTTTCAATTATGGCATATCATAAAAAGGAAACTTGATTTTTTCCCCCCTGTGTGATGGCAATCAGGTTAAAAATCCAGCCACACATGATTCAGATTTAACCCAGACTAACCTCTTGAGTCCAGGGATGAGCCCAGGGCTGTGTTCTTGCTGAAAGAGGGACAGATTTAACAGCAGTGTTTGGATCTAGAGGTCAGCATGAGGACATTGTCTCTTATCCAAAAAAGCTTTTTCACCTTTTACCATACACACGTACACCAGACGAGACACTGGTGGAAAGTGGCCCTTATAACAGAGCATGTGAGATTACACTGAGCTATTTTAAACCTCATCCATCTGTGATTTTTAAAGCAAAAACTGAAAGGCAGTGCAGGTTTGCAACAGCGACGGAAATGGTTGATAAAGAAATATTCTTCCCTTGATCATACATCGCATTGTGCAATTTCAAATTATGTAAGTGGTAATGGGCACAGTGAGTGAAAATAAACCCAGACAGAACCATTCTGACCCTGATGCAAAGCAGAATAAAACTCATGAAGGAGGATCAATGATGTATGATGACACTTTTTACATTGCTATTTACCAAATACTGTAAAAAAAAATATATTTTTAAGATTTGTAAATCGCAACATTTTTTCTTTTGTCAAATCAACTTAAATAATTGATGTTGTTCAGATAACATAATATTTTGAGTTTCTGATGATTAAATCAATCTCCTTCATTGTATTAACTCAATTTTTCCATTTCAATGAAATTTTAAGGCAACCAGGTTACTTCATTTTTTTAAGTTAAGCCAACAATATTTTTTTACAGTGAACATCACATGATATTTTAGTTTAAGTTCTGTTGTGTTAGAAGTTATACGAGAGATATGAAACTTACAGATATGCAGGATTATTACGGTTTAATAGGGTTACAATACTATTTGAACTCAGAGTTTCACGCTTGACCAATCAGAATCAAGTACTAGAAATCTGTGCCTGTGATAATTATGTAAGGATTCATCAAACAAGCAATTCTAATAATCAGACCAAAAGCCGCAATGTTTGGTTGTGATATTACTTTTATACTACAGTTAAATAAAGAAGTTCATAATGAATAACTTGCATTTTATACAATAAAGTTAGTCAATAGATGCATCCCCCAATGAAAATAGTTCCAAAATAAGCCAAACGGAATGAACGATTAAAAGATGAGTGAATGATTCAATGACTAACTCATGAATCAGTGGTTTTGAACGAGTCAGTTGAATGAATGAATTAAAAGACTCGCTCTGAAAGACAGTTGTTGGTCGCCACCTACATGGGTAATGATGTAACTACAGAAAGAGTCATTGAAAATCTTTACCACTAATACGAGTGCCGAAGTTACGACGTCACTCTGTAGGCCAAAACGCGGAAGTAAGTTAGCATTTTAGCACTCTTTTAGCGCTCTAAAGTCAATGGGATTTTTGAATGGGTTTTTGCTAAATCGCCTGAACAAAGCCTCTAAATTTTTTCACGTTGACATAAAACACCAGTTATAACCTGCATGTGTTTTTTAAACTTTACTGTGTCTGCTTGTGTTTTTTTTAAAAACTTTATATAGGCTTCAAAATGTATACATTTTGGATTAACTTGTAAAGATTATCTTGCTAGACAAAACGTGTAAGGGTCACTACTCTTTGTTAAACACAGATCTTATTTTTTGCGATTTTCCAAAAGTCTATGGGGAAAATGCATTGCTTTTCGATCGAGGGAACCCATGCGCCGCTAACTTCCGAGTTACTTCCGAGCACTTTAATTAACAGCAGTTTCAAACATAATTTGTGCTTTTTACAAATGCATAATCAATGCGCATCTTTGATGTCAGGCCTATTTTTGCTTTACTAGTTTTCTTATCAATCAGTATCAACTACCATAAATAGTGTTAGAGCAGAAGATAAAGACTTAATACTTTTATAACTTTGAGAATAGACTCGTGTGGGTTAATGTGTTAAAGAAGACAGGTGTAATTATAGCTAAAATTATACTGTTATTGAAGAACAGCCTAGTGGGGAACTTTACTCATCCATGCCAACAATTATCTTTATGCCTTTTTGTGCATGATGTCTATTTTAGTACTGGCTGCTTGTGGGAAAAGTATTTTTCTACGTCTATTTAACTGTGGTATTATTCAGCTGTACAAAATATGCTTTGTTTATCGTTTGTTAGCCTTTAAGAGAATTATATATGTGGACTAGTTTCAATGAAGTTTCCATAAATCCTCTATTATGGCCGTTGCATTCCAACATGTATTAAACCCCTCAGCCCTAGTAACCTCTTGACCGCAGGTGAAACCCTGTTGCTGGCAACATGCCGTACAAGACCAAAGGATTGTGGGTAATCCATTTAAATCAGGGCTCAGACTGGCGGTTATACTGCACTTCGTTCATGGTGTTTCAGGATCAGCCCACTGGTACCCAGAAAGCCTTTACGATTCAAAAGAAATGACACTTTTAACTTTTAAAGTAAATATGTCCTAATAATTTTGATTTTATTATATAATTTTACTAAAATATTTGCATATAATACATTTATTTTATATAGAATTAATTTTTTTAGGGCTGTGCAAAGATTAATTGCAATTAATCGCATCCAAAATAAAAGTTTGTGTTTGCATAATATATGTGTATAATTATTTTGTATATATAAATTAGGGCTGCGCAACGATTAATTGTGCTTAATCACATTCAAAATACACGTTTTTTTTACATAATATATGTGTGTGTGCTGTGTAGAATTATTTTGTATTTACAAATTCACACACATGCATGTATATTTAAGAAAAATGTTAACAATATAAAAAATATTAATATTAATATTGAATATAAATGATAAATTATAGTATATACATGCAAATATTTATTTAATATAAACATGCACGTGTGTGTATTTATATATACAAAATAATTATACACACTACACACACATATATTATGTAAACACTAACTTTTATTTTGGATACGATTAATCGCGATTAATCGTTGTCCAGCCGTAATATAAATACATATGCATGCAAGTATATATTTAAGAATTATTTGCATGCAAATTATATATATATATATATATATATATATATAAATAAATGCATAATCTATATTATATATAAATATAAATATTCTATTTGAATAACACATTTTCTTAAATATATACATGAATGTGTGTGTATTTATATATACAAAATAATTATACACAGCAGACACAAATATATTATGTGAACACAAACTTTTATTTTGGATGTGATTATTCGCAATTAATCTTGAAAAAATATTTTATTTTATTTTTTTACATATTTTGATATTAATATATAAATATATTGGCAATATATAACTTATATTTTGATTTATTGTTATTATTATTTATTATCTATTATTCATATTTATTAATTATCAGAACCATGAATTTTTTTCTGAGGTGCACAAAAAAAGCCTGATCTTTGTATTTGTTTAGATTTTTATTTTTGTTTAAAATATTGTTGCAGATTGACTGAAGAACATAAAAAGAGAAATGGCTTTTCTTCTTCTGTAGAGCAGTATATTTTTTTCAGCAGTATATTCATGATAGACTCAAGTTCACATAGAATCTGGCATTCTCCATAGCATAACATATCAAGAGAATATTCCTCTAGGACTTCAGTACTGGTTCCAAAGGGTTAAAGCCACAACCTCTTAAAAAAAGCTACAGGAAAAGCACGTCTGCACCCGTCTTTATTTTGTGATGCTGATACATCGCAGTCTTTTGAGTGCTTGGCTTGATTCCCAGCTGATGACTCAAAGGCTCACAGTTCCTCCACAACTATAATCACATTATTAACCACACCAAGTGTAGGTTGATACTGAGAAGTGATCATTTTAGCACGGTTTGAATGATCACCAGTGTACTCGAATACAGACATGAGTCATCCTACATACACTCTCAGAAAAAAAGGTACAAAATCTGTCACTGTGGCTGTACCTTTTCAAAAAGTAAACTTTTGTCCATTTTAGGTGCTAATATGTAAATTTAGGTCCTAATATGTACATTTTAGGTGGTAATTTGTACATTTAGGTGCAGTAGCGGTTCTAGGCTCGAAGGGGGTCTCGCCCTGGGTGTAATTCAAAGTAGAACCGCCACTGTTTAGGTGCTAATATATACATTTAGGTGCCAATATGTACATTTAGGTGCTAATATGGACATTTATTTGCTAATATGTACATTTTAGGTGCTAATATGTACATTTTAGGTGCAAATATGTACATTTTAGGTGCTAATATGGACATTTATTTGCTAATATGTACATTTAAGTGCCAATATGTACATTTAGGTGCTAATATGGACATTTATTTGCTAATATGTACATTTTATGTGCTAATATGTACATTTTATGTGCTAATATGGACATTTGTTTGCTAATATGTACATTTTAGGTGCTAATATGTACATTTTAGGTGCTAATATGTACATTTAGGTGCTAATATGGACATTTATTTGCTAATATGGACATTTTAGGTGCTAATATGAACATTTAGGTGCTAATAAGTACCATTAAGGTACCAATATGCACCCTTTAGACACAAAAGCGTACCCTTTGAAAAGGTACAGCCCCATTGACAGCTTTTGGACCTTTTTTCCTGAGAGTGTATCATAAACCTAATATCTTGAATAAATAAAATTAGCCTGAATTTCTGCATATGGTGTGTTAAGATACCCAGCGATTCTGCCATTCGCCTACGATAAACACTTTTGATCCAGGCATATCTCTAGAAACAGCTTGGCTCCCAGTGCCAGTCAGAAAGAGGTGTACCGTAAAACATCTAATATAGGTGACTGCTTTTTGGCCTCATGTGGTTCTGCCTGGTCTTGATCTTGAATTTAATTTAACCACTCATATCATACTTGAGAGAAGTATTACACAATTTTTGCATTCTTATCTACACTACCATTCAAAAGTTTTGGGTCAGTCTCTTCTGCTCACCAAGGCTGCATTGATTTAATCCAAATACAGTAAAAACAGTAATGCTGTGAATTTTTTAAAGAGCTATTTAATATATTTTAAAATGTAATTGATTGATTTCAAAGCTGTATGTACATTATGACAATGTAAAGCCAGCACCCACAGTGTGTTTTTTATGTGACGTGGCTGACACATGAGAGGAGTCTATTGACATGCATTAGAAGCGGAAGGCTGGAGATGTTCAGCAAGAGTGTTAAAAGCTGAGAGGTGTCTGTCTGACAGCTGTGGGATACACAAAGCAGACAGACACACTTATTAGTCATACAAGTGCAGATGGACGCTTTGCTCTCTTCGTTTCATCTCTTCAGTCATTATCCCTCTCTCAGCAACATCCTTCTCTGTATCTCTCTCTCTCTCTCTCTCTCTCTCTCTGGCTCTAATCCAAATCCCAATTCAACACGCTGTCTCTGAAAATCACAAAAGATGCCTTTCAATTCAGTCTGACAAATTATACTTTCAAATTTTGATTTGAAAATGGGTTTTTACAAAAGAAATGAATGCCAAATAGTGGTCAACAAATATGGGTTTTTTAATGGTTGATGCTGATTTATATGTGATATTTCATTTTTCACACTAAGTGTAAACATTATGTAAAAACAGTAAAAAAAAAATCAATATAAAAATACAAATTAAACCAATATTTAATTTAAGTTCTAACTTAATTGACATTGACTTTTTCATTGACACTCAAAATTGTTTAATTGATAAAAAGAATATGTGTGTACTTTATTGGTTACATCAGAATAAAAATCAACAGTTCATAATTTCCCTACACTAAACATTTCATTCTAGGACTCATATGAGGAGAGTGTGAATTTTAGGTTACTTGAGATTAAGATGAAAAATGTAATGGGACATTGGTTAAAAGGTGTAAAGTTTGTGTGTTTTAAAAGTGTTTATTTGTCTCCCCCTGCAGGTGAGTCAGGGAAATGTTCCCGGAGTGGAGAGCGCTTCTCTGGCCATGGACACTGAAGAGGGTGTCGAGGTGGTCTGGAACGAAGTTCTCTTCCATGACAAGAAGGTCTTTAAGACAGTGGAGGTGATGCTCAAACAAACCTGAATATATATCTGTTCATACTGCCGTTCGAAATGTTGGGGTTGGTAAAATGTTATACATTTTTGACACTTATGCTCATCACCAAGGCTGTGTTTATTTGATCAAAAATACAGTAAAATCTGTAATATTGTGAAATATTATTACAACTTAAAATGACAATTTTTCTATTTGAATATATTTTAAAGTGTAATTTATAGAGCCGACCGATAAAGGATTCTGAAGGCCGATACCGATACAAATATTTGTTGGTTTTAAAATCCGATATTCCGTTATATCGGCCGATATTTTTTATTTTATTTTTTTCAGGAACGCACAACAAAACATTAACAGATTTCCCTAACATCAGTTATTTGTAGTTATGTATGAGTTTTAATTAAAATAATATGATAATGCATTTTAAAAAGAAACTAGTTTCTTTTATTGTCGCAACAGAACAGGAGGAGGAACCAAAGCTCATTAATTAATTAACAAAGCTCATTAAATTCCACTGGTGATAGTGGCATTAGCTAGCTTTGCGGTTAGCTAGAATGTGTTGCGTGTTATAAACGAGTGTTGTCAACAGGGACGGTGTAGAGTGCCCTCTGGTGGACAAATTATACAACTCCAACACACCAACATGACATGGTTGAAGCGTGTTTCGTCCATTTTTATTTTATATTTGAAATATTCATTTATCGGCCATTATAACTGCCGATACCGATAGTTTGGAAAAATGGCCGATAGTTTGGAAAAACGGCCTGCCGATATATCGGTCTGGCTCTAGTAATTTATTCCCGTGATCAAAGCTGAATTTTCAGCATCATTACTCCAGTCTTAAGTGTCACATGATTTTTCAGAAATCATTTTAATATTCTGATTTGCTGCTATGTAATATCTAAAATGATTAACATGCTCAAATGTTTTTCATTTTGTGTAGGACAAAATGAAGGAGATGTTTGAGAACCTAATGCAAGTGGATCATCCCAACATCGTCAAATTTCACAAATACTGGCTGGACATTGGGGACAATCATGCTCGGGTAACACACACACACCTTTTCTTTTATTATAATAGTTTCATGTTATTGTGGCGGTGTAAAATAACTACATCAAAGTATCTCTTAATGGGAAAGTGCATTTTTAACTGATTGGGAAACAATCTATTTTTTAGAAAATACATACTTCACTTTTATGGATAGTAAAGCTAGTATTTAACCTTAAAGACCATATTAAGCAAATAAAAATCCACTATGTTTTCCTCAGATTCACTTTTCACTTTTTTTAATCATGTGCATTTAGCGACAGCAGCAACAAATAATATGCCTCCTTTTCCCGTTTTTATGCTCGGTTGCTTGTGACGAACATGTTCAGATTTGGATTTCATTCACATGAGGTAGCCTACAGGCTGCGTCTGCAATACTCATACTCTTTTGAGTAGATACTTATTTTGAATTGCATCATTTCTTCACAGCAGATTTAGCGATTTTGGATGCAGCCTAGAATGATTTTTTTTCTAAAAGAACCGTTCTTGTCTTGATATACATCATTATATATAATATTTTAAAGTGGCCACTATATCAAAATAGCTTTCTTTTTACATCCCTCACAGGTTGTGTTCATCACAGAGTACATGTCGTCCGGCAGCTTAAAACAGTTCCTTAAAAAGACCAAGAAAAACCACAAGACCATGAATGTCAAGGTCAGGCTTTCATGAGAACTTTTAGCCCGAGACTTACGACGAAAATGATAATTATTGTGCGATGCTGTGATTTTTGTGTTTAATGTCTGTATTTCAGGCCTGGAAACGCTGGTGTACACAGATTCTCTCTGCCCTCAGGTGACACACTTTTTCAGTTTGTGTTTGTGAGTTGAAAACACGAGGATTTGTACACTAACAAGCATGTTCTTCCACTCATCAGTTACCTGCACTCCTGTGACCCTCCCATCATTCACGGCAACCTCACGTGCGACACCATCTTCATTCAACACAACGGCCTCATTAAAATTGGATCAGGTATATTTTCCCCTGCACTATTTTTGTAAAATATCCTCTTTTTAGTCTAATGTTTTGCTGAAAAGTTGTTTAAATTATCATTTTCAATGATCAATAATTACTGAGCACTATCTCTAATAAAATCACCCTCCATTTTCTTCTTTCTAATCTTTTTTCCCCCCTCTGTAGTTTGGCACAGACTCTTTGTGAATGGTGAGTCATTTTAACATTTCATGTAATATGTATTTAACATGTAACCTACACTGAGAAAAACTTTTTTAACTCATTTTGTTAACTTTTTTATTCGTCCTGGAAAAGTCTGGAAATGGAACAGCTTATTGAACCTTTAGGCAAAATTTATATTGAAAAGTTTCATATTTGATACATCAGGCTTTTAAGGCTTATTTAGTATGATATAAAAGAATATGGCGCTCATATTTGAGATATTATTATATTCGTATTCAATTCTCTCTATATCTCCCCAGTTCCCAAAATATGTCATCATAAGATGATATTTAAAGGCTTAATTTTACGATTAAAGCTCTGCAGATTTTATAATGTGGGGAAAAACATATTGCAATGTAATGATGGTGATTAAGAGATAATAAAAATATATAAAAAAAAAACAAAAAACAAATAAATGTCCCTCAAAAGCCTGATGTAAGGCAAGGCAAGTTTATTTATATAGCACAAGTGCTTTACATAGAAGGAATTAAAATAAATCAGGATAATTCGAACAGTTTAGAATAAAAAATATCTGAAATGGAAGCTGTTTATGTATCATATTAATCATTGATATTATGTATCAATCTATCATATCATTTAAAACTCACAATTTTAGGAATTTTGTAAAACATTAGGTATGGGTAATCAAGTAAACCTAAGCTGCTTCAGTCCAGTAATCAAGTATCTGGAAATATTACTAACGATATGAAAGTTATTCTAATGTTAATTTCACAGCAAAAATACGCAGGTATCACGACCTGAAGAGGCTGTTTTTAAAATTCTACTAAAAGGCACTGATAAAAAAGTACAAAAGTATCATCAGATGACAGAGATCATGTTGGTAACTTTAAAGTGAATCAAACATGATACACTAGGCTTAATTAGTTATTTTTATGAGAGTTTGACCCACTGTTATCATCTGTTCTCACCCAGTGTTCCCAGTCCGTGGTAAAATACTCCAAAATCGAGACGATAAGAAGAACCTGCACTTCTTCAGTCCAGAGTACGGCTGTGAGTGTGACCACAGCTTCACTTTGTTTTCTACTGGATGTTTGTGTAGACTTTTCGGTTTATATATTCCCTTCTCTATTCTCAGCATGTGAAGATGACTACGCCATTGACATCTTTTCCTTTGGGATTTGCGCTTTGGAGGTGAGATGTCAACAAAGCATGACTTGGCAATGTAATATATTACTTTCAGCTCTTTATTGCACTGAAGCAAGTCCCTCATGCAATAATATTTGAGTGTATTCCTCCAGATGGCCGTGTTGGAGATCCAGGCCAATGGGGATTCAGTCGTGTCCAAGGAGGCCATAACCAATGCGGGACAATCGTTAGAAGACGCTCTAATGAAGGTATGTGTGCAGAAGTGATGTTGTTTTGCATGATAGATGCTTTTCTAACTAATCAGACTTATTATTAGCAGGTAAAAACACCACGACAGGTATATATTTTAGAAGGGATGCGTGTTAGATCTAGTGACTGCACTGCTAACAGGAAAAGTTCTCAGAACTTTGGCTAATGTTTTGGAAAAGTTCTTTCAAAGTTATGATGAGCAAACATTTTCCCGGTAACGTTAATAGGACATTCATTCAAATTTATGTGGTCTTTAATAGTTTTCTCAAAACGTTACATTATTTTAACATTGATATTTTTTCGGAGATGTTTTACTTGGACGCTCGTCTAGCATTTTTTAAATGTTACTACTTGGTTTAGAACGTTGAGACAACATTCGAAAGTAACTTGAACATAAAATGGAATATTCACATAAAAAAAAGGTTTTTGAAAAAAATTACGAGAACATTCCAAAATAACGTTTTGTCAACTCAATGAAAGCAATTAGCAAAACATTCTTAGAACATATTTTTGTTAGCTGGGTAGAATATCATAGACATTTGGATACTTCAATACTATATAGTAGTATTCGAAAACGTACACCAAAATAGCAATGCCCGAATACATATTTGGTATTTGAAAAACAGTTCCCGGATGACCGATATCTTTCGGATGCAGTCATGCTCTTTTTTTTGCTTCACAGGAGTTCACCCAGTCGTGTGTGCGTCACAACCCCAGACTCCGCCCTACGGCACATGACCTGCTGTTTCACCGCGTGCTGTTTGAAGTGCACTCACTGAAGCTGCTCGCTGCACACTGTCTCATCAATAACCAGTGTAAGTGCATGTGCTGGAAAATAATGATTGATGAAAAAAATGATATTGTTTTAAACCACTACAAAAAATGCCACCTTTTTCTATTATTAAAGGAGTAGTTCACTTTTTTAACTTTTGCTGATAATTTACTCAGCCCCATGTCATCAAAGATGTCCATGTCATTCTTTCTTCAGTCGAAAAGAAATTAAGGTTTTTGATGAAATCTTTCCAGGATTTTTTTCCATATACTGTAATGGACTTCAGTGGGAACCAAACTGTTCAAGGTCCAAAAGACAGTTTCAGTGCAAACTGTTCAAAGGGCTTTAAACGATTCCAGACGATGAATAAGGGTCTTATCAAGTGAAATGATCACTCATTTAAAAAAAAAAATAATAACAAAGTTTAAGTTTTATAAGCTCAAATGCTCGTCTTGGTCTTGGTCCTGTTCGAATTCGTTCATCAAAATGAACGAATCTTTTTCCGAGTCAATTTGTTCATTCCGTTCGTTGAATGAACCAAATGACTTGAAAAAAGATTCATTCATTTTGAGTTCGAACAGGAGAGTCACGAACGCAGATCTTTTGGACCTTGAACCGTTTGGTTCCCATTGAAGTCCATAATATGGAGAAAAATTCTGGAATGTTTTCATCAAAAACCTTAATTTCTTTTCGACTGAAGAAAGAAAGACATGGACATCTTGGATGACATGGGGGTGAGTAAATTATCAGCAAAAGTTTTTTTAAAAGTGAACTACTCCTTTAATTCTCTCTCACTTGTAGTGTCAATTTTAATAATTTCACAAATAGACAATGTATTTATAGATGATTAACTGACTATATATTACTAAACATAATGAGTTTAAATTATTTTATTGGCTCACAGGAAATCAGTTGCCTACAGTTTTGTATATTGTAATCCTTATCACAGTATTACAGCCATAGAGCATAGTGCCATGTAATAATATATAATAATAATTTATTGTGAAGGAATATCTAAATTACATAAATTTAAGATTCATTGGATTGAATTGGATCATTATTATTATTATTGAAATAAAATTTTCAAAATAGTGCTTTCACATTTGATCTGGGTTCAAAGACATGCTTCCAGAGAACTGTGTGGAGGATAAGACCAAATCATTCGACCCAAATGGAGTCATGGCAGAGATTATTCACAAAGACGATCGTCCCCGCGTTCAGCTCAAGTAAGTTTCGCCTTATAATACCCCTCAAAAACTTTTGATTTGTTTGTTTTTTTAAAGAAATCAATACTTTTATTCTGCAAGGACACATTCAATTGATCAAAAGTGATAGTAAAGACATTTATAATGTCAAATATGAAATAGAATATAACATTATATTATACTATTGAACTATATATATATACTATTTGAACTTTCTATTTATCAAAGAATCCAGAAAAAATGTATCAAGGTTTCCACAAAAATAGGAAGCAGCACAGCTGTTTTCAACATTGATAAGAAATGTTTATTGAGCAGCAAATCTGCATATTAGAGTGATTTCTTAGGGATCATGTGACACTGAAGACTGGAGTAATGATGCTGAAAATTCAGCTTTGATCACAGGAATAAATATATATACATATATATATATATATATTCAAACTGTTATTTTAAAATGTAATAATATTTTAAAATATTACTGTGTTTTCGTTTCATCAAACAAAATGCAGCCTTGTAAAACTAGCAAAAGGAAGCTGGAGCGCTGCTGGTGTCCCTTTTATCCTCTGGTGCTCTTGGAAGGGCTGAAAGTTCATAAAAATTGGAAAAAAATCCAAGTCCAGGCACTCAGGGTTACAAAAGTGAAAAAAGGCCTTTATTTAACAATCGAGGGCTAAACCATTAAAAAACACCAACGCGTATCGGCCCACTGGCCTTCATCAGGGTGTTGGTGATGAAGGCCAGTGGGCCGATACGCGTTGGTGTTTTTTAATGGTTTAGCCCTCGATTGTTAAATAAAGGCCTTTTTCACTTTTGTAACCCTGAGTGCCTGGACTTGGATTTTTTTCCAATTTTTATGAAAATGCAGCCTTGTTGAGCATAAGAGACTTATCCTACCGGCCTCAAACTTTTGAACGATACTGCAAAAGCACTATATTATACAATGATATTTGCTTGATCAATTATTTTGATTGATTTCTCCTGTCCTGCAGGTATTCTCATGTTTCTCCTCTCGAGCTAGACAAGTTTCTAGAGGATGTGAAGTAAGTGTTGCCACAGTTAAAAAGTAGCTTGTGGCTTTTGTGGTTCGTAATGAATAAATATGTATTTTACTGTCCAGGAATGGGATTTACCCGCTGATGAACTTTGCGTCAGCTCGACCCCATCCTGTACCTCGCGCCCTCTCCATGTCCCAAGAGCAGGTGGAGGCGGTGAAGACCCCAACGCCTGAGCCTCAAGAGGCAGAAACCAGGAAGGTGTGTGTTGTGTTCTTATCAAAAGACACTTGTGATGGTTCAGTTCACTCGGTTTTGCTTTATTTAATCTTAAGTTGTCATTGTTCTAGGTGGTACAGATGCATTGTAACCTGGAGTCCAATGAAGACACAACTAAAACTCATGTGAGTTTGTCACAGTTTTGTGTACATGTATTAAGGACACAGTATTATTCTCCCAAGAGCAAATTCAAGTTAACCTCGTAATGCGTTAAAAACTGTATACAATACACCGGGTATGTTTGGATCCTGTGCTTATAAAACATTAGTATTACTCTGAACTGTTTTCAAACTATATTCATTTTACCTGCATATACTTTTATTTAACAAAAAAGTTGTTAAACCGCCTGAATCTCCTTTTCATGTTACAATGTATTAGCAATAGGGCTGTCAATTTAACGCGTTATTAACGGTGTTAACGCAAACCCATTTTAACGGCGTTAATTTTTTTTTTGCGCGCGCGATTAACGGTCTTTTTGTCCTAGCAAACTTTGTCGTTTTTTCACATGCTTTTGCAACAGGACGCCGCATGCGTCCTGATCCATTTCGACGTCTCGCGCTCGTCATCCACTCAAAGTCGGCTCGCAAGCCCAAACGTGCCTGTTGTTTTGTTTACGGTCTAGATCCGCTTGTGCTTTGGTCGAAGAAACAACAAAACGTCCAAGCCATTGAAATGAATGTTTCAGAGGGCAGCGCGAGGACGTTTTGTGCCGCACACACTCGTTTCGGCTTGCGAGCCGGCCAAATAGTAACGCTACGAGCGCGAGACGCCGAAATGGATGCCCTTAGAAGATTCTGAATGGAAAGTTCACGTTTAAAAAGTTGCCAAATTGTCCCATTGACAAGACCAAGTGATCTGTGTTTTGTTGTTGTGAACTGAGCGATCATCATCGCAGCACGTCCAGTCTGAAACACCACTTGAATTGCGAATTCTCTACCCCCGCGTCAGTATTTCTTTCACCCTTTTATTGATAGACAGTGTTACATTGTGTGAGAGATATTTATTATTTTCAATAATAATAATATACATTTGCACTAAACAAGCCAATCCACTTTTCCATGTTGATGAGAGCATTAAAATGAGAAAAAAATAATGTAACAAAAAGAAATAGTATAGATAAAAATGTGCGATTAATCGTGAGTTAACTATGACATTAATGCGATTAATCGCGATTAAATATTTGAATCATTTGACAGCACTAATTAGCAATCATTAGAAAAGTGAAAGTGGAGTTCTTGTTCAAACCCTCTTTTCTTCAAATGTAGACTATATGGCCCGTGAACGTTTAATATACAAACTGTTATTTTATTTTAATTTCAGAATTATTTTGAACAAAAAAACTTACCTAACTTAAATGCATTAGGAGGGTTTACTCTTGATCAGTGACGATGCTATTTAAATGGGATTTTCTGTTTAGTATCTTTAGTATCGTTTCTGTTATTAATGATAACACACACTATTACACTCATCATGTCAAAGAATACTTATGGCAACAACATCTGTTGTGTCTGTGGCAAATGGAACTGATTTCTGCTGTTTTCACAGCTCACTCTTTTCTTGAAGCTGGATGATAAACTCCATCGGCAGCTCAGCTGTGATATTATGCCAAGTGAGTGAAACCTTAAAGACCTTTGATTTGTTTGTTTTTTTCCAAAATAAACTCACATTATCATCTCTTTACCATATAAGTGCAATCAGGGTAAAAGTTAATGACCCACAACAGTGAAGTAGCGACATAATATTTCAATGCACACAGTATTCAGTATGTACTATACACACACACACACACACACACATATATAAATATATATATACAGCAACTCAACAGTATAATAAAGACAAGATACTTATATATTTTTAATTCAAACTACAGTAAGTAGGCCTTAGTGTATTTCGACTGATAGAACTGGGTTTGAAACAGTGTTGTTAGCTTTTTTTCCCCTAGTAATTTTTTAACAATTGTTATAAAGCTGAAAAAAAAGTAATAATACAATATAAATATTAGATGAAAAACTTAATTAGAAATGTTGCCTTGGCAAATAACTACACTAGTTAAATACTATGACAGAAATAAAAAGTGAATTCAAGATTCAAAAATGTAATGTAAATATAAAATAAAAACTCATTTAAAATATGAATAAATAGTACAATAGTATAAATAATATTGGTTTGAAAAAAATACAATATTTTCCATTTCTTCAATTTCCTTGTTATTTCGTGTAGTAGGTTTGAAACGAGTATTAAAAATATTGAAACACTAATCAATTATCATTATTATTATGAATCAAACATATTGACTATAATTATTATAGTTGTGGGGTTCAGATGTGTGTTTGTGGTCATTTCAGGTGACAGTTCCAGAGATTTGGTCAATGAACTTATCCATCATTCCTTCATCAGTGAGGTGAGACTAAAAACCGCATACTGCGTATACTGTATCCGCAAGCTTCCTCAATATGTTCATCATCTCAAAGCATATCAGTGTCCTTTCTTGCATGTAACATGAAATGAAAACACACAGAAGCAGCAGCTACAGCTAAATGTTCACTTCTTGTCTTTGCCATCAATTTCCACAGGAGGATGGTGACAAGATAGTGGCGTTCTTGGAGGACGCTTTGAACCGACATCGTGGATCTGCGAGTGCCACAACAATGATATGAATGACAATGCTCTGTTGCCATGGTGACGGGCATTTACATGCCAGTGGAACCTGAGAGGGAGGCCCGCCAGTAGATTGGAGAAGGACAATGGAAACGAATGATCCAGTTTGTCAGTTAGTATGGATAGTTGAAATTGAGACTGTGGTCGATGGCAGAACATGGCATACTGGTTTCTATGACAGGTTAGGGGGCCATGATGATTGAGCTTACCTCCCTGAGTCTCCGTCCAGCACTTCCAGGTGTCACTGTAGTGACCGTCCTTCCCACAATCCCATGCGGGAGGGGGGGGGGGGGGGGGGGGCTTAAGGGCAATTCTGCCTCTCTAGAAGAAGAGAATAGCTTGTGGTGTAGGAGGTGTCTGCTTTGGAGAGCTCAATAGATGACATATAAAACAATAATCTGTTTAGAAAAACATTCAAAAATGCCAATCTACTTCATTTTACAGCTTAAACACAATTCTGTGTGAAAAAACAGAGGCCAGAAACATACTCTACGCAAGTACGCCAATGCGGATGCCAACAGAAGTGAACAGTCCGGGTCAACATGATGTCATGAGAAAGCGCTGACGATTTCATACCATGTGATTTGTTTAGATAAAGAAAGCCAGAATTTCCAACCCTAACCTAACCGTTATTGGGGCATACACAGATGGGTGTAACGTTGTTTCGTTTTCTGGTGTTCTGTTCGTGTTTTTCCTGCCTGATTTCCTAGTTAGCATTAGCTAATTATCCCACACTTGTTTCTGTTCTTCTAACTAGCTGCCTGTTATTTAAAGTAGCCTGAGTTCTCCTTAGTTCTCTCTGTCCAGTGATGTTTGTATCTTAGTGGTTGTTTAAAAGTAAATCTCCTGTGTGTTCTGTTTGGATAAATTAAAAGGTCTTACTCCGTCGTTGTGCACGCTTCTCTACAACCTACCGTTATTACACTGGATAAATAAGCTCATTTATATTCATACGAATTAGCCATTCATCAAAATATAAAAGTTACGAATTGCCATGAGAGTGTTGGTCCCATTGCACATACTTAGCGTGCATTCTTGAGTTTCTGTGGCATTAACAAACCTTACATTAGTAGTCAATGGGTTGAGAGTTACGCTATCTATGCCATAAAACAGATTTGTTGTTATTCAGGTAGCTAGCTTAGCTAAACATCACAAGTTTAACTAACTTGCTTGACAATATTCTTTTCAAACTGTTGATCTGCTATACAGAGCTGCCCTACTGACAACAACGCTAAGAATGACATGTTTGTGTTGCACTATGAATTGTTTTGGACACATTTTTAAAATATGTGGCAGTATATTTGGAAGCATTTACATTGACTTACTTGCGTAGATGTTGTTACTGCCCTGAGGAAATAATAAACCGCATTAATCAGTTTTCCCAAACTTGTCAGTTTTCCCAAAATGCTATCTATCCAAATGTATTGCTTTTACTGATGTGGTTAATGCCAATCAAATGAATATATGATTGTTTATCCTCCTACACATTACCCTGTTAGCTATCACAAGAATGTCTTAATATGCAGTTGGTCTGTCTTGCAAGGAGCATATACAGGAATGCATTGCCTTATATATAGACATTGCTGTTTGCTGGTGTCTAATAACATGAATTTGATATAATTTCAAAGAACCACACATTTTATACAGAATGGATCCTGGTTGGTCAACCAGCTAACCAGATGTCAGACTACATGGTTTTGGTGAGGACTTCAGTGGAATGCATTATGATGTACATTTCTGTGCGAAAAACTATAAGTTCTTTGTCATGAGCATCTACTAAACTGAATAAAAACAATGAAATGAACGACTGATTGATTTTTCTCATTTTTTTAAGCAGCTTTTTGTATTGACTAGATGCTTTTAAATTGTCCTGACATTCTAAATAAATCCCATGTAGCCTCGCTTTATGTTCTTGTAAAAAGATGCTTAATACTCTTTTTTTTTTTAAATAGTTGGATAGCATGTAACATGCATTTTGATTATTTCTTTAATTAATCAATCTACAAGTTTTTAACCGTGGTGTAGCTACTGTGCGCAAAATGTGCGCAGACAGTAGTGACTTGTGTTTGTTTGCAATTCTTCTTCTTCAATTAAAAAACTCGGAGCATCTAAAATTGTTGAACTTCCACAAAGTTATTTGCGAACCAAATTTGCTGTGTAATTAGCTAAATCAATAAGCTCTGTGTGCTAGTGCATATCATACGAATTATCGATAAGTCGTCGAGGATCGGAAAAATCGATACTCAAATAAAAAAATATTTTTTTTTTACCAGTAATTTTGTTCAATTGACAAGAAATCGTATCGAAAACAAAATAAGTGGTATCGGCCATGTGATTTAGGTACTTTGATGATGTCATTAATCGATCGGTCTGTCTGCACCTGCACCGTTCTGCACACAAGATGGCGACCGAGACCGGACGTAGGGTAAACTTTTTCCGGTGAAAGCGTTTATGCAGAGACTAAAAGCGGCCTGTCCTGTTGCTTACCTTTTTATGATGTTTATGTCAACCCAAAGAAGAAACAACCTAATTTATCATTTCACAGCTTTCCGTGTTTGGAACAACTGGGGAGAAGTTAAATCACGTCTGACACAGACGACAACAACACGACCAGCTACGATCGACATTCATTCTCAAAATGGACTGTGAACAGCTTGTTTTCTCTCAATCATTCATATATCTGACAAAAGTAAGAATAGCAGATGTTTTCAGTTTTGTTGATAGTTTTCAGGAAGCTGTGAAAAAAAAGCTTGGACAAAGGTTACAAATTCTTGATGTTTGCTTACATAAAGTTCCATTCATAAATGGCATGACACTTGATAACTTCTCATTCAACGTAAATATATCGAAAAACAATAAAAAAATAAATTGAAATGATGTCTGATTGTAGGCTATGAGTGCAATCTAGTGGCTTTTGTTAAAAAATACGTGTGTATATATATGGAATTATGTTCTATTCATAACAGTTACATCTTTCAGACAGTTAAATATTGTGTAACATCATGATTTAAAAAACAAACTAATTAGTAATTTAAAAAAATCATGTTACCCAATATTCTGTCTGGTGTTCCCTAATGAAAAGAAATTAAATCTTATCATAAATGGTTTAACAGAATATTTGAAAACATTATATTGCATATTACATAAGCAATTTTCCTATTTACTAATATATAAGGTATGCAAGTTATCCATCGTTATGGGAGTACAACGGATTTCCGCCAATATCAGGGTCCCCCTCCTTATGTCTTAAAGTACCCTTTTCATTATTTTAAGGCTGTCAAATAGTGTAATAAATGTCTTAATTTTAGTTTGAATGGGTCGGAAGCCGTAGAAATTTATCGTTATAATTATTGTCCTTTGTGTGAACAGGCCTTTACACACGGTGAGATCCCATGAAGCAGCAATCCTGATGTTTCCCAGTAGGTCCTGCTCTCTCCTGGGAATGAAGCCATTTCTGAGTCCCTGAGTTCCTATGACAGGTAGGATTTGCATGCCTCATTTATTTATGAATCTAAAAGCGAGCTCCCTTTGGGACAGTGAACATCTGGCACCCGTGCTGGTCTATTCGGAGAAAAACATCATCCCTCGATCCACCCTGCTCATGCAAAGATGACTTTCACTTCTGAATTTAATCCTAACAGGTTTATTTTTTAAATCACAATGGACTGAAACTGGCAGTTGTGATAGTTGCATGGTTTTATTTATTTATTTACTTTTAATAGAGACTTGAGTTGTTTTTATCACAATTTTATTAGAACAAGTTGTCACAATATATTTATTAATAATAACCCAGTATACTGTATACTGGCAGTCAAATGTTTGATGTTTGAATGTATATATATATATATATATATATACACACACACACACACACACACACACACACACACACACAGCAAAATGATCAGTTTTTAAGAGGCGGCTCCTTTAAGGCTTGTTAGTAAATGTTGCCACTGTTGTGATTGGCTAATTTCATTGAATCTGAAACTGTATCAACCATATGTATATGTAGATGCCACAGCGATGCAGCATCAAGGTGTGACACATGGTGCCACAAATGAATATTAGGCATATACTGATAATTTATCATTAATGTTATTTAATGATATTATAAGATTACACTTTGTAGATTACACTGACTTTAACGAAAACACCTTTTTTGCAGAACGTTTCTCACATTTTCACGGCTTTGACCAGCAGATGTCGCTACCCTGCGGCATAGAAGTAATACAAGACTTTCTTATTATTATGAGAAAAGGGTCATAATTACGAGAAACTTTCTCATCGTTATGATTTACAGAATCGTATCAGTTTTTACTCAAGTGTGGCAGTCACCCAAACTGCACACAAGAATGTCTCCTCTTCCACCTTAACTCCGCCCACACCATTTGATTAACACATCTCGTTTGAATTTTGTTTATCATTTGAGCAGCTGTTTTGGTTTATTACTTGGTCAATTTAAGCATTTGATTTTTCATTTGAATTTTGTTAGAAAAAAACTACAGTTGTAATATAAAATAAGAGTAGTATAGTAGTATAATACAGTATAAGAGTAGTATAGTATATAAGAGTAGTATAGTATTATAATATAAGACTAGTATAGTATTATAATATAAGAGTAGTATAGTATTATAATATAAGACTAGTATATTATAAGAGTAGTATAGTATTATAATATAAGAGTAGTATAGTATAATATAAGAATATTATAGTAGTATAATATAAGAGTAGTATAGTATAATATAAGAATAGTATAGTATTATAATATAAGAGTAGTATAGTATAATATAAGAATATTATAGTATTATAATATAAGACTAGTATAGTATTATAATATAAGAGTAGTATAGTATTATAATATAAGACTAGTATATTATAAGAGTAGTATAGTATTATAATATAAGAGTAGTATAATATAAGAATAGTATAGTATTATAATATAAGAGTAGTATAGTATAATATAAGAATATTATAGTAGTATAATATAAGAGTAGTATAGTAGTATTATATAAGAGTAGTATAAGAACTACTATCCATCACTTTACTTTTTCAAGGGAAAATTAATTAAATTATCCAACTCATGTTCTGCCACTAGATGGCTGTACAATACAGAATTTCCCAGCTTCCGTCTCCATGGCAACCACACAGTTTTACATCATTCTGTGATGGAAATCTTTTTCTTCACTTATGTTGTCATCTTATTTGTGATCTTAATGGGTGTGTTTGCTTTTGGGATTCTAGTCTTTTGTTAGCTTTTTTGTGTCACTTAATTAGTATGTAATCAGACAGACACAACAGATACTGCACCCAATTTTCACCTTAACTCTACACAAGAATCCTGCCACCTTTCAACCAATATTGAAACTAAAATTGCAAAGCAAAAATGTCAATACATTTCACAAAAAGATTTCCTCCTGACTTGTCCCAGTTCTAGTTTTTATTTACCTTTACCTGAGTGTTGTAGATATCTTAAAATGATAAGGATTAGGTTAGTATCTATCTATCTATCTATCTATCTATCTATCTATCTATCTATCTATCTATCTATCTATCTATCTATCTATCTATCTATCTATCTATCTATCTATCTGTCTGTCTGTCTGTCTGTCTGTCTGTCTGTCTGTCTGTCTGTCTGTCTGTCTGTCTGTCTGTCTGTCTGTCTGCCTGCACACACACAATTTCACTGTATTTTTACTCTTTGTTTTGTGTCCTGTATTTGAAACATGATGGGCTAACTGAGCAGAGAGTTGTGAAGAATATCCAGCGTACCAATTTTGGTTTATTTCCTTGAAACTTTAACAGTTAAGTATTTGATTTTATTGACAGTCCTAGATTTTCTTTATAAAAGCACTTTGAAAGAAGTGCCTTTAGTTGTAATTTCAACCAAAGTACGAGAGGAAAATCAGACTCTGTAAAAGCGAAATCGACTTTGACAAACGGAGACCTTGCAGTTCTAAAGGTTGAGAGCCACTGATCTAGCGCAATCTAAACTGCCACAGCTTCAGGCTACATTGGCCAGCATGTAATAATTAAATTTTCCCAGAGAAATAGCCTTTGGGCTGAACTTCATTTCAATATTCATTTTACAGGTACAATAAGATTCGTTAAAGTTTCTCACTGGATGCTCTCTTCTAGTTACAAGCTAATTTAAAATCAGTGATGAACTGTGATAGCAACAATTATTTTTCCTTCCTTTCCTATTTTACATTTTTTCCCATACATGTTATTTCAAAAATTACATTGTCATGCATCATTTTGTATGTTTAAATCAGAGCTGCTTCTCTGGGGGCTTTGAATAGGCCACTTCAGCTGGAATGCTGTCTTTTGTTTATTTGCTATTCCTTCTAATGGCACGTACCAAAATAGCTCGTAGGCAAACAATATTATTCTTGCAAATGAAAAAATAAAAGGAGAAGAAAATGAAATTTCACCTGTTTATGATGTTGTCAAACTCATTTAAGAAGCTTCCTGGTGACAAAACAGCAGAACTGTGTAGATTTGAAAGCCTTAAATGTTCCCAGAGTGCAAAATCAATAAACACATCTGAAAGCATTTACCTTAGACCTTATCCGTAATGTCTGAAACAAACATCCAAATAATGTGCACCATTCTGCATTAATGTCAGCTTTAGCTGTGGCCCAATCTGCCATCGCAATGTCTCGACCCGTGTGAAAGCAAATCACCGCTCCCTGAAACGGTTTTAAAATGCCAGTGCAGGCATTAAAGCACTTGAGTTCTTGCAGAAGAGCTGCTTTACTGTCATCAGAGTCCTGAGAGAGCAGTTTGAGAGGTGGAGATAAGTCATAACTGTACACAGGCCACAGAAAACCTCACTCCTTTATGGCAAGAGTAAATCCTGACTGACTGCACAACACTTCCAATATTCATTTTCAAAGTCTTATATTAGTCAACACATTTGATGTGATTGGTTACAAGGTGACGTCAGAACCTGCAGAAACACAGTCTCGGTCAAACACATCCATCTAGCGCAGGCTTACATCCAAAACAATGTAATACCAGATGAGTGACATGTAAAAAAGCCCCTTAGACTGTCTATTTAATAATAACCTATTTTCTTTCCCTCATTGTTATCCTGTTGTTTCACTCAGAAGTCTGATCGCGTTATGGAAGTAAAATGGCTTGCGAATGACTTGGGAGGAGAGGGTTGAACCACTATTAATGAGACTTGTACCTACAGCTCTTGGAAAACTGCCATTTTAAACATTTTATTCCGGTGCTCAAAAACTCAAGCCACCAATTTATTGACTATAGAGAGCTTTTTGATTCCCAGGGAAGACAGGTCAACTGTGAAATAGACTTGCTGATAAAAACCCTCTCCTTTGCAAATATCACACCAGGTCATTGTAGAATTTGTTTAACCTAAACCTGAATAAATAGTCTGTTTATATGGCAAAATGTCAGATCAGATAATTGAAAATTGTCTTGGATATAACAGTCTCAATCTCAAACTCTTTTTTTTATTACTAACCAGAAGATGGCAAAGGTGAGCTGCCAGGATCAGTGTATGAGTGTGTATGAGTATGAGCATGCCTCCTTTTCTCCCGTCGTTGTTTAATTAGTGATCACTTGAGTTTCTTAACAGTCATAACATCATAAGTAAAACACCTGTTCTGCCTGGAGAAGTTTGCATCAAAGCCCTAAGCTTATTAAACTTTATAGGTTACTCGTCCCGCACTAATTGTGCTACAGACATGAATGATATCTGAAATTGTGTGTTTTGTTGAGAAGAGGTGTGTCGTTACTGACCCAGAACGCCTTAGAGACATCATAGCAACCACCCAGAACACCCATCAGCCCTGATAGAGCTGCATTGATATTTCTGGATAAATTGAGAATCGCAGAGATTGCGATCCTCCTACGATTTGTAGGCCTGATTTGCTAGAGGTTTTGACAAAATGTAAATTTTTACTAATTTTGAATGAATTATTTGTTTAAATCAGTTGAGTGAACGATTCAATGACTCACTCATGAAGACTCGTTTCATTACTTGAATCAATGATTCAGTGACCAGACTAATCTCATGAAGTAGCGTGTGTATGACACGCCAATTCGTATTTCCATTTTTGGCGTGCTATCAAGACGCATAATCGCTTTTCAGCGTGTTTATGAACGCCGTTGACTTAACGTTATTACTGTATATATAAATATATGACTTACCTCAACCCCGTCCCTAAACCTAACCGTCAATGGGGTTTATGGCATTTATGACTGGACATTTGACGGCGGAATCACTCGGACGTTAATGGCGTAGACGTACACGCATACACGCGGATAGTTAAAAATGCGTAGAGATAAGCCACTTGACTCGAAAGTGCCGTGTATGTTTACGCAAAAGTCATGATGTCATGTTGCAGTGACAAATACATTTAATTCAATTGTCGCCACCTACTGGTGTAACAATGTAATTGACGATCATTATTTGAAGCGTCAAGTTACTTTCAAAAGTTGATTTGCTCTATTTTGATTGCTTCCGTAAACATCAGTGTTTATGTCCGAACTATACAATTTTTACCCATTTCTTTGATAATAACACGTTTGGATGTTCCGGTGTGATTTTGTCAAAGGTTTAATAGACACAGGCGTATCGCTGTCATTTAGTAATGAAATCGTGATGGTGTTTGAATCGAGATTGCAATCTTTTAACGATTAATCGTGCAATCTTCTCCCTGGCAATCACACACAACACCTTGCATAGACAAGACTCACTTTTACCTGTTGATGATTATGGGTGTGTCATTTTTTAATTGACATTTTTATTCAGATTTAGCCAATGGGATCGTTAATTCAGTATGACACATAGTAAGAAATATAAGTGTAATCAAGACTCGCACTAATGATGATAATAATTATTCTACATGAAGATGACAGAGAGCATTATTGATTATGCAAATTTTCTGTTTTATTGATATGTGCCCTGTCATAGTTATATGTCTATATGAAACATCTATGGAAATTGTTCTCTAAAACTATAAAAATGGCCAGAAGTGGTTGAGATTATATATAATATATATGTATAAAAAGTCAACATCACTGTTTAACAGTATTCAGAGAAAAACAATAGAACACAAATTTGCTACGCAGAGCAATTCTTATGTGTGTCTGTGATTAGTTGGAGCGGGTACATTTTCTGAGACACAAACAGCCAATTACCACTTCATTGAGATGTATAAATGTTCATCATGCAATGCCTTCATTTAAATAGAAGTTAAACGAAGATTTAGGCGTTCTCATAACAGACAAGCACACATTTGAATGGCAGTGCCGTGAATGATGTACTTAATTAAGATGTTCATTAATGAGTCAATAATGAGCACTCTTTCAGAGTGTGTCAGAAGACACCCAGCGGGCAAATAAGAATCTGTTCATTAAGTACCGTGGTTTTAAATGAGGGAGAGTTCCTCGTGATGTTAAAATAATCAATTTGTCAAGCGTGCCGATCTGAAATTAGGTGGCGAAATTGTTTGTTAAGAACTTTTAAATGGCCATTTTGTGACTGAAGGAAATCGTCATCATCATTTTAACTCTCATTGCTTATGTTGTACAAGTCTTGGTTCTTAATAATGCAAAATAATTGTGTTAATATTTCAGAATGTGGTTTGGATCAGTGCTCAATGGAAAAAGTCGTATGAAATGCTAATTCTTCTTATACTTCTGCATAATACTGCTAAAGCTTTGGGGTTAACGCTTTGGA
The DNA here is from genome assembly GCF_988280905.1 of Pimephales promelas. NCBI lineage: Eukaryota > Metazoa > Chordata > Actinopteri > Cypriniformes > Leuciscidae > Pimephales > Pimephales promelas. The sequence continues at coordinate 25,587,149 of NC_142790.1, forward strand.
ATAACACAGAACCTCCAGAGTCTCACTGCAACACTTTACATAAGACCTAAATGAACACCTAACTGCATGAATAATGGTGGAGAGGGAGACTAGGTGAGACTGAGCCAATGAAACTAGGGTTGTAGGACGCCTGGAGTGTGCTGGAATTTAATAATAATTTTATGACTTTGATATTAAATTGTTGATCAAAGCCACAGGAATTTTCAAAAATATGTGAGTTTAAATATTTATGAAGACAAACTCTGACATAAAACTAGTTGATTTTAACATTTTCTGAAAAGCAAAAGGGGGTCGTTGCCTTGTGTTTTGAATGGTTAATGTGTTGCTAGGCGGTTGCTGGAGTATTCTGAGTGGTTCTTAATAGAGTGCAAAAGTTCCCGCCTACTTTTTCATTGACGTTGGCTCTGGAAGTATTGTTTACATTCATTTCTCCCTTAGAAAGTTCAAAAGAAGTCTTTGGTAAAGAGTTATGAGCCATGAACCAAGCCAAACAGATACGAGGGGAATTACAACACAAACTTTGCCGTCTATATTGGATTCGACAGGAATGCTGGGTCGAACATGTATGGGCGAATCATTCCGGTTGCCATTTTACAACATTGGATGTTTTCAAAACAATTTCCCACACGTGCACCGACGAGTGAGTTGAAACTCATTATAATATGCAAAACTGTTATCCACTCACAGCAGTGGGCGTTTATTTCTAAGTCTTCCAAGACGCCCATAAAAACCGAGCGTTTTTGAGCTGGGCTCAAAACTAGGGTAGAAAATAGCTTATTAGTTATTCATTTTTATCTTTTTGAATGCAAAATCCAAGCGAACGTCATAAGTTGACCTCAGACAACAATATAATAAAATGTAAAAAAACAGTTCATGACCCCTTTAACAGTTTTAGTGAGGGAAAGAACTACAATGCCATGAAGTATTGTGAACAGTATTGTGACTTGATTATATGTATAAAAACAATACATATTAAGTTTATTGGAAAATATGCATACATATACGAGCATTTTTGTGTTTTGAGAGTGTAGGGAGATCGACTCGATTACGTCATTTGCTGTGCTTCTTGGGAGTGGGAGGAGCTAAAGAGCTATTTTGGAGTGTGTTGCGCTTTAAATTCTGATCTGTGTTATTTTCTAGTTTTTCTATAGGAATTCTGTTGTAAAATACAATTATTTAAAAAAATAAGATGAAGAAATGCAGGTGGATGGCTTAAGCAGAAGCAAATACCATGATTTAACAACCTCATAGGTCACCGCAGGTCTGCCTTTACAGGTTTAAAAAAGTTATCATTAAAAATCAATTTCCCTATGGAGAAAATGATTGGAGATTTTACTTCTGGAATCCGACTGTTCACTCTATAGGGTGTTCTGTTCGGAGTGGATGTTATTGTGCTGCGATGGTTTTTTTTAGTAGTTTCTTAGTCTCTATGAAATTCTGAATTATTATCATCTGCATTGATTGCTGTGAATGTAGAAAGCCAAAAGCACTGTTTGAAGTAGTACAAAGTACGCTGTGGGGGGACTTGGGTTAGGGTTTTTTTTTTAGACACTTAAAATAAAAAAGGTAACCACTAGACAAGCCCATGTGATAAATTCTGCATTAGACTGCAGCTATAAACAACGTTAGAGGGTTTTCCAGATAAAAACTAACATTTTTTTCTAAGTCACACAACATCCCCCCCACAAACAGCTTGAGTAATGTATCGGGATGAACTGTGCTTTCCAAAGTTCGCTTTTACTGTTCCCTCTCTAGGTTTACCGCAGTCAGTCAACAGTCTACATTCTTACAGAGCTTCAACACACAGACGTCTAGGACCTGGATTCCTGCGATCAGGGCTGATTCTGGCCATTTTGGGGCCCTAGATCGCCCCAATGGCACCCCTTCAACTGTTGGCGCTATATAGGCAACTGCCTAGATTACCTAGAAACGGTGCTGTCAGGTATGAGTTTATGGTTGCGTCTGAAATCGCATACTTATAGTAGGCAAAAAGCAGTATGTGTCAAAACAAGTGTGTCTGAATTCACCTTACTCATAAAAGAGTGGTAAAAAGTCCCAGAATGGCTGTCACATGATAATGAAAACATGGTGAATTAGGGTTGCCAACCATTCCGTATAATCCGGAATCGTTTTTGACACATTAATGTCTTGTTCCGTTTTGAACTGATACGGAGCGCACCAAAGACATTTGTAGGGTATGATAAGAAAAACGAATAAATTAAAAATATATATTTTTTTTTTGCACTTGAAATATTCTAGAAGTCTAAAATCTATTGAATAAGTTGTCTAAGCCGATGAGTTTTGAATGTTTTATGTTGTATTTGTTGAAATTAAAAATAAAACGGATTATAAACTAAACAAATCCATGGTTCATTGTTGGCAAAATGATCATGATAGCCTTTATATATCTAGCCTATGTAGTACAGTCATTAATTAAGCATACTTTGCTATTCTATAAATACAGTTGCATTATAATATGCCAAAATGGATGAATTTCAGGGGTCATTTCTTCCGTATAACAGAATTTCAGGGGTTTTCAGAATTTTCATTCCCCCCCAAAAAAGTCAAGTTCATGGACATGCGCAGGCAGTACACTTAACATAGGACATACTTTTTTAGTGGTTGTTAAGTAATTGCTTATTCACAATAAGTACCTCCTCAAGAGAGTATGCGATTTCAGACACAGCCCATGACTTCTAAACTCATCTGCACTATCTGCCAATATATATCATTGTCATTTCTCTCGACACATTCAAAACTTACAGAACTGCAACTCTGAGCAGTTACAAAAGACCAAACGCTGAATACCAAACTGACTCTTCGTGTCTGTAGCTGTGGTTTAGACATTAAAATAAGTGAGGAATATCGATTATACTGTCACTGGTGTGGAGGGGGACAGATCCTTTCCTGACTAATTTGTAGGAAAATGCACCTTGCGGCTCCTCTTCTGACACAGTGTTTATTCAGGGGGAAATAATTGGTAATAGCTGAAAGGTAACGTGAGCAGAATGATTCTCATATTTCTTCCCGTGCCGGTAACGTCTCATGCATTTTTATGCTGTACAGGAGCACTATTAGAACTGATAATGTTCAGTAATTAAAGCTGCATGAATGGGTGAAATGGAGCCTGTGCTAAAACCCATTGCTTAGTTTCATATAGTTCAGCAATTCCCAACGATGTTCGGATTATTAAAAAAAGGACCACAGAACAGCCAATTCTGCTGTGTTTTGCAATTCAAATTTAAAGCTGAAGTCCGTAGCTTTTTTGGGGTTATAAATTATCCAAAATACATATTTGAGAAAATGCATAACCAGCCAGTGTTCAAAATTCTCTGCTTGCCCGCTGTAAAATGCAAAAAAGAGACTGCAAACGGAAACAAGGACACGTATCGTAACATCGTGACATGTAGTCATGCAATGCTGACGTTGTTAACATTAACAATTTGAGAAGTATAATTTGCATGGTTTTTCGTGATATGATAAGTGATTGTTAGATTTAATCAGCGTGTTTAACTGCAATGTCAGAACCAGAACAAAAGTGGATGTTTCTTACTTGTTCAGATGACATTCTCCATTGAAAATACTTATGTTGGTCATATTTCCACAAAGAATAATCTGTGATTGTGAATGCCAGTATCCACACCGGCGCGGTGACTGACAGCCACACATTCTCCTAAAACATTATGTTCATCCACGCTGTGCCGTGCTGATGCACAACCCACGTAAAGTTGATAATTTCACGAATGGCTGCAATTGCAGATTTCGAACAGAGATGGCGATCTGGTGCGGCTTTAAAGGGCACCTATTATGGCATTTAAAATGTTCCTAATATTGTTCTGGGAGTCCCCAACAACAGTTGAATGCATTGACAAAAAACACTTATGTTGTCTTATAATATGCTTTTATTTTTACCTGATTTGCTCACCGACTCCCAAATGATTCATACAACGACTCATTTTTCCAAACCACTCCTTTGCGTGACGCTAATCGGCGGCGATTGGTCAGATGACCCAGTCAGTTATGGTTTGTTTGCCCAACGCATAAACATATTGATAAAGCACTGCAGTACTACAAGACGCTCTACTCTTTATGACAACTCCAATAACAGCGACAAACATTTCACATATTTTAAAAAAAATTGACATTGGAGACCTAGAAGCTGCGCTGAGCGTAACTTACACACACACACATACTTATTGCGCCTTCTCTCCTCGCGCCCCGACACTACAAAACCCATAAAAGCAACAATTATTAATAATACTTACAGGTTGTGATTCGGAGGAGGAAGCTGATCCATATACACTGGATACTGAGCCCTCCTTCAGGAACAACCGACTTGCGAATCCACATTTGAATTAATTTATGTTTTTGAATGATTCGTCATTAAAATGATGAGAACACAATCGGGCTATACTGTTGTGGTATCGTTGCAAATATGAACTCTAACCACCGATTCTTCACATGCTCGTCCCTGGTAAATGAAAACAAAGTGGCTGAACTGTCTTTGCAATGTAGAACACAGCGTCTTCTCGACATGATGCTATTCAGCTGAAGTATTTGAATGTGTAGACTTCAAGTTTACACTTCCGTCTGCGCGTGCAGTAACTGGGCGCGGCCAATATGCTCATGTTTCGTATCTACGTCACGATGTAACAGCTAATGACTCGTTTCAAAAACAATTCATTTCATAGACTCAGAGTCGACTCTCACATTTGAAAGACAATAACTTTATATACGGTGCACTTTCAGATATAAATCTTTGCAGGATGTTTTCATTCCCTTAGAGCTATATTCCACACCATATGAACATTTTCAAAAAAATCATGATAGGGGCTCTTTAAAACAATTGAAATTCAAAAGTTATTATTTATACAGCAATCTCGTAGTAGGTCATCCGGTTACTTTTTTGCCAATCTTTGTTTATGAGTAGCCTATTGTGAATTCAACATTTGTCACATAACTTTTTTTTTTTTTTTTTTTTTACTGATTCCTATACTGTAATGGGGAAGTATGTGATTTCAGATGCAGCCATTGAGATGAATGGGAACGCTACCAGGTAAATGAATCTAATGTTTGCTATAGCCACATAATAAATAAAATACAAAATTAGTGTTTTCTTATTAGAAATTACGTTATGACCACAAAAAATCGACATATTCAATCATTCACGCACGTCTGCTCGTTCACTTAATTAGAGGTAGGGCTATTGTCTTTCTGCGTTTTGAATATTCAAATCACATGTTGCACAATTTCATCTCTGATTTGGTTCAATGGTTCAATGGAAATGTTCATGTGGAAAATGAATGAGAAATTAAGCCTACATCTGAACCCCATGCTGTTGAAAAAGTGTGTGATTTGTGTTGATCTCTATCATGACAGGTCTTCTGCAGGAAAAATTTGTGTGATTGATGATAGGGAATTTGATTTTCCTTAATTCGAATTTGATGATCATAGTTTGAGACGTTTTACCACAACAAGTAGCAAACGGAGAGCAGAAAGGAGGGCGGATGTAATCCGACTCATCCCGCAGGAATCGTACTGCAAGGATGAGCCATTCTAAAATAATGTGGCTGATCCAGGCCAATTTGTTTAGAATCACTGGGATTTGACTACGTCTCGGTTAGTGATCCTAAAATAATGGGAGTTGTCATGGACCAAAGGCGGGGATGACATAAATCCACAGAATCCATGCGAATCAGGGCTGCCGCTCCAGAGCGCATCGGGCTGTTTTTTCTTCATCTGTCATTAGTACAGTAAATCCAGCCCACGGCTGATGTTTACCGCTGCTGTCCGCGTGTCCTGTCGGATGCATTTGTGTACACAGTGCCCTGCTGTCCCACAAAATATGTCGTTTTCTGCCAAGGCTTGGTCAAAAATACATTTATGCTACCAAGTTACTTAAAATGAACAAATGGAACACAATTCTTTGTTGGGTTTTTCCTCACAAAGTCATTTAAAATTGTATTTTGTCTAGATTTGTGTAGAGACAACATGAATCATGTTTGTTCGTTCAAGCAAGTGACAACTCCTTCCCTTCTTTTTAATGTTTCTTAAAATAACTTTCTTAAAAGATTTCCACATGATTAACTTGCTTTTTTTCAGCATTATGAAATTATTATTCCAATTTATTGTACTTACGTTGGGTCAACTTAATTCATTAAGGTTGATTCGACCTATTTACTGTGTTTGGGCACAGCCTAATTTAATAGTGTCAGACAGTGAATTTAAAAATGCTCCCTGTCTCCTGATATGATTCAAGTATTCATATATTCATTACTCCAATGCAATATAATTTATTTTAGTGTCATACTAATCAATTACTAGACTATAGCCATTTATTAGCTACCAATAACACTTTTTAGCATCTTAAATGATAAGATTTAGTTGGTTCATCCACCAAATATGCTGTGAATACTGTCGAATCAGTCTTCAGACTAACCAAATGTTCCACTCTTGTCCACAATGGCAACACACTGTAATTTAAATGAACATTAATTGAACATTAAACTAACGCACTACCAAGTCTCATTTTCTCTTTTTCTTAAAAACACATAAAATAACTCTTAATTTGAACATGTATTCTCTCTTAAGTCAACCATATGCAAAGCATGCTGGGAACTAACAAGCACCGCCCAGTTTCAGCTAATTTAACACAAATCAACACAAAAAATGTATAGCAATTGTGTTGCTTTAAACTCATTTTAGTTAAGCAATTTGAACAAGCGGCAAAAATAAATTTTTTGAGCGAATCTTACCGACCCCAAACTTTTGAACGTTAGTGTGTATACTGGTTATAAGTGAGAAATAAGAAAGTTCTCATATTTCATTACTGTTATCCACTGGTTTTCATCCTCTTGTTGTTGTGTTTGAATAGTCATCAGTACAGCTGTGAAAAGTCCATCACCGAATGAGCAGCCAGCATTTCCTTTTCCTGGTTTTTCATCCATGTAATCCCATTCTGCCATAATCAGACCGGGATTTCATTTAATCAATGCCCTAAGCCTCGGAAAGTCAATTCTCAACCACATTTATTCGTTTCCTCTTTCTGAAAGTGTTCCTGAGGTTTCTGGTTCACATACAGTTATCATTTGATCTATATTTCATATATTCACTGTCATTAATCCTCAGTGTGGTTGTGTTTTGATCAGATAGATCTGAAAGAAATGACACCACACTAAAGCCCTCAATGTGAAGTCCAGACGCTTGTGGATCATATCCCCATCAAATCTTTATATAAATATGTGACGAGAGAGATCGTGTATGATGCTATAACTATATGGAAACAAAGAAATTCCCTGCATAAACAACCAATATCGGTATACGTTCAAGTAAACAAGAAAAAGTTGTTTTTCTCACAAGTCTGTCGGTTTCAGTCAACACTTGAAGATTTCATGAATTTAAGTGCCTCTCAAACTCTGAAGGGTCATCTGGGATAAAAGTAGCACATGGCAGATGAAGCCTCAATAATACATTTGTGGGAAATATGGGCACTGTGTCGAGCCAGTGCCATGAAAGCATACGGATAATAACTTCACAAGTAGACAGATGTGTCTTTCCAGGTAAAGAATAAAAAGGGAAGAAAGGAAACAAGAAAGGATTTAGTCCCAAGACGTCTCATTATTTAGGCTGGAAGTTTTCTTTTTCACCTTTTACAATTTATATTATGACATTTACATTTCTGTCCACACTTTCAATCATAAATAAAAAAGCAGCAAACATATCCCACCCTTTAGGCTGCAATTTTGCAAATATAAAATACATCTCTAGCCATGTGTGAATGATTCAAAGTATTCATTAAGCAATTGCTGCGATGACTGAACGTCATAATTATTCAGTGGCTGAATACAGATTGGTGAGTGTAATTATCATTACCTTTGACCCTTAATAGTCCATAAAGTAATGACCCTCTGACCCCTGAGGAAAATGTAGTGCCTAATTTTCTAGCAGATCTGAATTGAAGCTACTGAGCATTTAACATTAATTAGAGTCCAATGTAATGCACAGAAGAGTTTTATTCAGTGACTTCAAGGCCACACTGTTTGGACGTAGTCTGAATGCTATAGTGTCCCTTTTGCCAATCTTTCACTCATTAGTGTGCAGTGGTTATCGGATGCTCTGTGTCGTGTACAGACAGTGTTGAAACAGTTTAAATGTTATTTCAACCATATAGCAAATCATTTCAATCACATAGCAAATATATATACAGTATATATATATATATATGTATATATATATAGTATTATTATTTAATTAAATATTTTAATTATGTAGAATATCACACTACTAATCACCATGCTATTATTCAGCAGAATTTTTGCATGGTTGATATTTCTTAAACATGCACTGCCAATGCACCTGACATTGAAAGAAGATTCTGAACATATGGATTATTAATAACTTGCTGCTTTTTTGTTGCACCATTTGAATGGGAGTTAAAGGGATAGTTCACCCAAAAATGAAAATTCTGTCAGTATTTACTCACCCTCAGGTTGTTCTAACCCCATAAGACCTTCGTTCATCTTCGGAACAAGAATTAGGATATTTTTTATGAAATCTGAGAGCTGAATCACTCCTCCATACTAGTCCATAGGCTTCTTGAGGGATTGAAACTTGACGGCCTTGAAAAGTTATTAAAATAGACATCCTTAATATAGTCCGAGTGACTACAGTGGCTCAATCTTAAGTTTATCATATGACGAGAACACTTTTTGTGCGAAAAAAATAACGACTTTATTTCAACTATTCATAGTCGGCCAATAGTGAGCCTACGTGTGACGTTTTACTGACTAGACGCTCAAAGAGAAGGAAATAAATAGTTGAATTTTTGTTTTTTGTTTTTGCGCACAAAAAGTGTTCTCATCGCTTGATAAACTTAAAGATTGAGCCACTGTAGTCACTCAGACTATTTTAAGGATGTCTTTAATAACTTTTCGAGGCCTGCAAGTTTCAATCCCTCAAGAAGCCTATGGACTAGTATGGAGGAGTGATCCAGCTCTCAGATTTCATCAAAAATATCTTAATTCCTGTTCCGAAGATGAACGAAGGATGGGCTAGGAACAACATGAGGGTGAGTAAATACTGACAGAATCTTCAATTTTGGGTGAACTATCCCTTTAAAGGGAGAGTTCACTCAAATTCTGTCATCATCATTTAATCTAATCAGTTTTAATCAGTATATTAATCAGTATCATTTAATCAGTATATTTTAAAGAAGGTTAACCTAACAGTTGATGCATTTGAGTTGAGTTCCTAACCATTGACTGTCATAGGAAAAAACACTCAAGTCAATTGGGCCTGTTAACTGTTTGGTTTCAGACATTCTTCAAAATATAATTTTTTGTGTTCATCAGAAGAAAGAAACTCATAGAGGTTTGGAAGAACTTGAAGTTGAGAAAACGATGACATAATTTTCATTTTTGGTTGAAGTATCCCTTTAAACACTTGGATCTAGCTTTGTGTTTAGTTCTTAATTGTATAATAGAGTCGATGTCATTGATCCAGTCTGCGTAAATAACATGGTAGGCCAATGCCCTTTCATTCAAGAGAGATTATACACAATACCCGTTGGATAACATAACCACTACTGTTGTTTAATGCAATGACAGAACTGTGCTTTGACAATCAAAGTACAGCCTTGTTTATTGCCTGTGTTTGTTTTGTGGTAATGGGAATTGCATCTAGTAATTCCCCTCACAGCCAGCAAAGTGAAGAAAACACTCCGGGAGTGTTTGGAACACAGTAAGGAAAATTCCACATGAAATATTCAGCGTGTCACGCTCATATGGCGCTCCGTTACGCTTGCTGGCATAAAGCGTTTCACTCTCCCTGATTAAGTGTGATATATGAAACAGTCTGGAACTTTCTCATATCACCGTCCTGCATAAATGAAGTACTGAAACCTGGAAGACGATACTAAAGACACCTTCATCTCGAGCGTCAGTTTCATATCTGGGCCTCTTTTGGAGTGATCAGCGCTGCCTTCTCTGCTGGCCGTCGCCATCTGCTGATTTACATATTGATAGATTCACCACGAATGGGAACTCATTTCAGCTTTGAAGATTCGGCTTAGAGCGAATGTGAATTAATTTAGATTCCCATTTCCTGCGCTCATAAGCTCAGGACGACCCTCGACCGACCCGAAGGGAGAGCGAGGCGGCGTGTCACAATGATTATGTTCACTCAATAAAGATAAGAAAGTGAAATGTAAAATACAATAAAAGCCCTCGTAGATGTTTTATAGCAATGTGATCGTGTTAGTATTGTAGGCATTCCAATGTTAAGCTTGGTTCTGGCACACATAGCCGTTCGCAGAATCGCAGACGCTGAAAAGTATTAAAGTTGGCATGAAACAGAAGTTGTGATAGTCTTCCCTGAGTGAAACGGCTTCTCGAACAAGAACAAATGTAGGGCGGGGCTTGATTTTTGTCCATTGGGAATTGATCGGATGGTTGTGGTTTGCACTTGGTGGATTGTGACAGGTTGACCCGCCCACACGCCAGTAAACATGTCGTCAGATGCAAGAGGGAGGGGAAGTTATTTTGATTAAAGATTACAGAGACTCATGCATTTAAAAAACAATAATGATGTGCACGGATAAATAATTTTATTTCATTTTTTATTTCATGGAGAGTTGGAAGCTTTTGCTGATAATTTACTCACCCCCATGTCATCCAAGTTGTCCATGTCTTTCTTTCTTCAGTCGAAAAGAAATTAAGGTTTTTGATGAAAACATTCCAGGATTTTTCTCCATATAATGGACTTCAATGGGAACCAAACGGTTCAAGGTCCAAAAGACAGTTTCAGTTCAACTGCAAACTGTTCAAAGGGCTTTAAATGATTCAGGACGATGAATAAGGGTCTTATCAAGCGAAACGATCGCTCATTTAAAAAAAAAAATAACAAAGTTTAAGTTTTATAAGCTCAAATCCTCGCCTTGCTCTGTTCTGTGCTAAGTGTTCGTGACTCTCCTGTTCGAACTCGTTTATCAACCTCAATTTCTTTTCGACTGAAGAAAGAAAGACGTGGACATCTTGGATGACATGGGGGAGAGTAAATTATCAGCAAAAGTTTTTTTAAAAAGTGAACTACTCCTTTAAGATAGCCAGCATTCTCGTATGTTTGCAGACACTGAAACGTCTTAACAAAATGTTAACATATCTTCACTTACACACACAAACATATTTACTTAATTGACCTAGCCATTAGACTGATATAATTTTCTAGCAGCCGTTCTGTATTTACTGTTAGCCATATGTTGAGTTTAGGCCTCGACACCTAACTGGGTTTTGCTGATAAATAACTTCTGATGCCTTAGTGAACATAAACTGTACTTGTGTTCTCTCCAACCCCTTGCATGAGCTCTTAATGGTTTTATCTTTTTCTTTTAAAACTTTGGAGTGATGCCACACTCTCAGCATGCCTGAATTGATTAATTATTTATTAGCTCTTGCCATTCACCGACTGTCAAAGTGAATCTGAAACACCAGCAAATGTAACGCATCATCAAATCATATTGAAATGCAAACAATGGGGAACATGCATATGCAAATTGATCTCAAAATTGACCCAGTGTTGTGAAGGCGCATTGAATGTGGCAGATGGAATTTAAAAGCCTTCAGTTTTACTCTGCTAAGCAGCTTACTGCTAATTATGGAAAATGGTTTTCTTCACGTTTCTTTGGTGCCGTAACGCAGCCGTTAAACGAAGTGGATGGCCTGACAGGAATTAATTGATTTATGGGTTCGCGTAGACATGAACACATGCCTGTGGTCAGTGGATGATCTGATGATTAATTAGACAATATGGATGATAGTGCTTTTGGGTTTGGCTTAACATACAAAGCCTCACATTACAAGTAATTTTTTTTTGTTTTGTTTAAATTAGACCTGCCATTGGGTATGCAACTAAAGCCTGGATTTTTTAATTGGATAACCAGTTATTGATATACAGTTTTTACAGGGATAGCTCACTAAAAAAATGCTTACTTCTGTCATCATTTACTCAAACCTCAATGAGTTTGTTTTTTCAGTTGAACACAAAATGATATATTTTAAATATGTTGGTAATCAAACAGTTGATGGTAGCCATTGACTTCCAGAGTATTTTTTTCCTACTATGGAAGTCAACAGGCCTAAAAGACGTACTTCCAGTCTTCAATTTTTCCGTGACATAGGCCTATGGGGCCGGTCAACCGTCTGTTTTTTCATTATGCAGGATATATGTGCATGTCATGGATTATTAGGATACTGGACTGAAAGATGATTCACAGGCTTTCTTCCCAAAAAAATTCCTGTGGGTATTTTCCCAGGCCACTTTATAGATATTCTTGACCGCATGGGAATGTGCAGGGTATTCCTGGAAAAATTACTGACATGGATGATTTGAACAGGAATAGCACTATTAATTATTATATTATCCTACTTCACCCATTCAAAAAACTAATAGCATCCCAATAAGGCTTTAGTTTCATTAAATAGCATGTTAAGCATTTTTATTAGGGCTGTTACGATTAATCGCATCCAAAATAAAAGTTTGTGTTTACATATTTGTGGGTGCACTGTATATAATTATTTTATATATATAAATACACACACATGCTTGTATATATTTAAGAAATATTTTCATGTATATACTGTAAATAGATTTATATATCATTTTAGTATTAAATATAAATAGAAATATTTATATAAATAATATGTCTTTCTAAAATATGCATGCATGTGTTTGTGTGTGTATGTATATATAATATACAATATATATATATATACAAAATAATTATACACCGTCCACCCACATATATAATGTAAACACAAACTTTTATTTTGGATGCGATTAATCGCGATTAATCATTTGACAGCCCTAATTTTTAATAAATCTAAACTCACTCATTTACTCTGACAGCTTTAAAATTTGGTGGAAAAAACTGTTTCTATCTCAAATGAGACCCCATCTTGCGCCATCTTGTGGCGCACGGTTTGAAACCCCATTACATAGTACATCAAACTCTTTTATTCCAGAAAATCCGCTTTTCCATTATATTCCCCCTTCAAACCCATCCTCACAGTTACGCCTAATCTGAAATGGCATTACTAAAGTGTGTATCATATCTTCATATTATGCCATAATGTTCTCCGGATGGCACCCCTGTGGTTTATAATATTACTCTCGGGGAACAACACATCCATGACACTTCAGCTTTCTAAATCCTCTCTGTTTTGAGGGGACTTTAAATACGACGAGCTCTTCAAGCCTCAGCGAGTTCAGCCGACCATAGAGAGGAGTTCTGAAGAACTCAATTCCTCATATCCAGTATCTACCGAGACCTCATTAAAAAACAGGCCTGATCTTGAAGGCATGATGTTGAATGTTAAGACACAATGCGAGCATGCGAGGTTGTTCATAAGATTATGCTCTCTGTGTTGTAACCTTGAAACGACACTGTGTGTACGCTTGCTCATCCTCGCTTTTACAAATTTAATAAAGCTCTAACATGAAGTCAAATTGTAGAAAAACATTTGGGATGGTTAAACAAACAGTTGACACCTACCCTCAATTTTTCCAATTAAATGTAATTAAATAAAAGTTAAATCTTATTATGCTTTTTTTTTTAAATTCAACTTTCCTTACGTGTAATGTTGCTGTTTGAACATGAAAAAGATCTGCAAATTTACATACAGTAGTCTCTCCAAAGGGAGTTTTTCTTTATATAAGAGTCACTGTTTCTGAACTGCCTGAAATGCTTCGTTTGTAGTCTTGAGTTTAAGTACTGGAACGAACACGTCGCAATATTACTCATTTAAATAATTCCCGCCCAAGGCACACACAAAACAGGAACGAGGCCTGGTCGAGTGAGTTAGTAGTGTGTTGAAACTCACGGTTATGGAAAGAGGCGGGACATTTCCCAAACACACTCAAATTGGTTGACCAATCACAACACACTGGTCCAGCTGACCAATCAGAGCTCACTGAAGGAAAAGCTTCAGAGACCGGAAATCAGGAACTAAACAGACCGTTATTGACAGACTTGGAAAAGAGGTGCTGCAACAGTGTAAAATATGTGATTTGACAGACTGATCTCCTGAAATGGCGTATGTATGACACGCCAATTAGTATTTCCATTTTTGGCATAATTGCCTTTCAGCTTGTTTATGAACGCCGTTACATTACTGTATATACCCAACCCGGTCCCTAAACCTAATACTATGAGTCTTTTACCATACTAGGAAAAAAAATATATCGCTCCCTAGATGTAGATCTACATTTTGCTTCGTTTCGCTCGGACATTTAACGGTGTAGACATACACGCAAATAGCTCAAAATGCATATAGATAACACGCCACTTGACTTGAAAGTGGCGCGTATGTTTACGCAAAAGTCATGATGCCATGTTGGATTTAAGCATGAAAACATATTCTAGTAAACCTAAAAACTAATCAAGACTTTGTAAAAGGGCCTCTTTAAATATGTAATGTAATTGTGTTGCATCTCATTGGCTCAAATATGTTAAAATCAATAGGACAGAGAAAATATAAACTTGTTGAATTTCACTAGGTTAGGAGGCTGTGTTAGCATCAGGTTTAGTGCACTTACAACTAGGGTTGGGTATCGAGAATCGAGTATCGATTGGAACCTGGACTAACTTTTCGTTTTTCCCGGAATCGTTCAAAAGTAAAAATTTCGATTCCTAGTTTCGATATTCACAAAAAACAAAAAACAAAAAAAAAGTTTCGATATTCACAGTCCGCCGAGCGGAAGAAGAAACCGCTGAACAACACCAACGAAGAAGCGTCTACCGGAAGTGTTGGCATAACCACGCGAGTCGAACATGAGTACCTTACGTCGGCGATCCAAAGTGTGGCTTCACTTTTCTAAAAATAACGAAATCTCGGCAAAATGCAAAATTTGTGACAAAAGGAGTATTTTTACAGAAGGAGTATTTCCTTCAGAAAGGCCGTTGGTTAGCAAGGTTAGCTAAACTTTTTTGACCCCGCCTCTTAAAAGAATCGGAATCGAGAATCGTTAGGAACCGGAATCGAAAAAAGGAATCGGAATCGGAATCAGAATCGTTCAAATTCAAATGATACCCAACCCTACTTACAACATAAGAAACAAATTAGTGTTTCATTGCTTTTTAGGGCGTCACCACATTGCGCAATTAGATGTGTTGCTTCAGATAAACAAAACCCTCCTTTATTTGACGGTACGTTGTTGCCTGCATAGCTTTTGCTCTGTCGGCACTCTCTCTCTTTATTTTCAGCTTATACACAATGGAGTATTTCAAGGTCACAAAGCACTTGGTCTGAACCAAGAACTGCCAGAATCAAACAAACCAGAGTTTTCCAGGAGAACAGACACAGTCAGATGAGATGAAAGTGACAATCATTTCTTACAAAATCCTCTCTGGTGGAATCCTCTCACTAAATCCACCCACTTCCTGTCACTGGTACAGGCTGCATGTACATCATGAACTTGATTTCAGGTAATTGACAATAAGGATAGTTGCAAAACAGGATGGTGTGTCATTCAGAAGGCTTTGCATTTGAATTGAGGCTGCAAACAGAATGCTGAATTATAATTAAAATTGAGAATGCAATACACTGAACAAAAAAATGGTGTAGGATTTACATTCGAACAATTTTCACTCAGAAATCGATTGTAAATTTCACAGATAAATACAAAGAACTGACTTCTTCGTGGGTTGTCTATGTCTATTTTATGTGAAGGACTCGAGTCGGGACGTTTTTTCTGGGAAAATCAAAAGGAAGTGATGTTTACGCGCGCTCTCGAGAGCCTCTCTTCGTCTTTGAATGAAACGAATGCTTACAATATTCAAGATAATGCCGGAGGAGCCATTCTGTGCTGTAAAGTCGGTGTGTCGTGCAAAGAAAAACGGGATTTATTCAAATTACAGTCTCAGATAGGCAGATTTATATAGTCTAGTAATCAAACGATCATAACGTAGTAGTTTTAATTAGCCCATACCTCATCTGTTCACATGATGCAGGTAAATTGCAGAGCTGGTGCAACGAGTAATAAGTTGCTGGCTGCAGTTCACTTAACGGCCACCGGAAGAAATCTCTAATAACAAGGGTTTCTGATTTCTATACAGTCCCTTTAAATGGAAAATAAGACAAAATATTCCTTATTTAGGAATAGTATTTTTTTTTTCCCATATTCTGCATAAATATGCGTAATTAGTCACAACTAATGATGCAATGTTTATAATTTGGCAACTTTTGTTTTTGACTGATGGAATTTAAAATAGAAGAATTTCAATTCATGATACTGTAATTCAACATCTGGTGAGTGTAGCCATTCAATTCAAATCCACACTAGCCAATTATTAATTTCTGACTTTTGTCTACCACCAACCGTGCGTTTCAGAACTTCTTAATTCTCTTAGTTTCTAGGATGCAGAGAAGTTTAGTTTCGGTGAAAATTCAAAGGAGCAATTCTCTGAGTGATGTCTAACGAAATTTTCTTTTTGTGAATTTTAACCCATTTGATGATGAATCACTGCCAGGAATCAATAACAAAACACGTTTTCAAGTGCCTTTGAGCCTAGGGCTGAGAATGGACGGATACATCAAAGAGCGGGGCTGGAGACGGAAGCCTGCTCGACCCGCCTGCACATCAATTCTGCATGGGCCACAGAAGGAGCATGCGCTGGGCTGAACCTCAGAGGACTCGCATCATGAAAAGTTGATGTAGAAAAAGACGGCGAACTAATAAGAGACCGAAAAAGACGGCGAGGAGGGAGCCGAGAACTGCAGGCAGGACAGAGAATAAAAAGAGACAAGTGAAGAGAGAAAACCAGCGGCGTGAAAACTTTCCGCAAGCCTGAATTCTGTCTGATCACAAGCAGAGAGTTTCTGAGACACTTTAGATGAAGCGAAGTGGAGCTGATGGGCGGCCACGTCTTCAACAGCAATATTTCATCTGGTAAACATGTGGACGGAGCTTAGTAAAGGAGCTTTAGATAGTGAGAGACTTAGGCCAACAGGGCAACAGTTTACTGTCAGTATTGTTATAGAGTGCACCAAAGGCCAGAAGAAACCATTATCTTTTATTTACAGAACTGATATCTCACAAAAACAACCTCAATTGAGTTGTTTAAAAAACAAGATTCAGCTCTGAGTAAAAAGCCAAATCTTTATGATATTTTTGTGTGTAAACTTGAACATAAACGCCTATACACTTTCTTTCCACTCGTTATTTACGACAGTACAAGTACTCCACAGGGGTCGCTGTTTGACAAAAACGGAATTCCTACGTAGTGTACCTTTAAGTTTCAATTTGGTCAGTGTTTAAAGTTTTATTACAAAACATAAATATTGCATCAGTAATTTTGACTAATTATTCCTTTTTACGTTAAATAGAAAATGTCCGCCATAGACCTGTTTGAGGACTCGTTTGCATGGCACCGTTTGCAGTTTTGAGTGACAGAGCGATGTGGTGGATGTGTGTATGGAGTCAGATTCTCCATTTGCAGCAGGAGTGTAATTGGACTGAAAGACATGTGTTTGTTGAAGATAACGTGCCACGATCCAGCGGCCTCACGCTGCCTGACCTCATTCGTCTGGCATCATTCTAAATCTATCAGCTCATTTGGACGCACATGCACCTGAAGAGAGAAGGGGGA
Organism: Pimephales promelas; assembly: GCF_988280905.1. Classification (NCBI taxonomy): domain Eukaryota; kingdom Metazoa; phylum Chordata; class Actinopteri; order Cypriniformes; family Leuciscidae; genus Pimephales; species Pimephales promelas. Next base: position 25,604,790 of record NC_142790.1, read on the forward strand.
ACAGAGGAAGTGTGTGTGTATCATTGCCAAAGGATTGGCCTAATTACTGCAATGCATCAGCCTTTCTTTTAAGGAGGGTTGCTGCAGCACTTGGAGACCGTTTAATGCAGTCCATCTTTGTTTTTAACCTGATTTCCAGGTTTTAACTCTCTACACTCTTAGAAGAAAAGGTTCTATCAGCGCTATGTATTTGGAACCCCTAAAAGGTTCTATACACTCTTAAAAAAGGGTTCCTCTGGGTTCTATATAGAACCCTGGGGTTCCATACTTGGCCAATAGAACCTTTTACCAAATAAAATGGTTCTATATAGAACCATTTTGGAGTTCCATATATGAAGCGGGGGATGGAACCATTTCTGGTTCTAAATAGAACCATTTCTTCTAAGAGTGTAGGAAAACAAGCGTTTTGAGTTTGTACAGCATGAGAAGTAATCCGCATCGAAACTGACTATTAGATGACTTTGAAAATCAATTACTTGCACTAATGGGCACTGATGAATCATGCAAGCATCACTATTTATTATGGTTCTGACTTCGATTACCGTTAAAAAATTGTGCTCAGCAATATTTTTTTAATGTTTTGGAAAGAATTCTCTTATGCTTACCATGGTTGCATTTATTTGATCAAAAATACAGTAAAAAGAGATTATTATTACAATTTAAAACAACTGTTTTCTATTTGAATATAGTTTAACGTGTAATTTATTCCTGGGATGCAAAGCTGAATTTTCGGCATCATTCCTCCAGTCTTCAGTGTCACATGATCCTTCAGAAATCACTCTAATACGTACGTTGATTTGCTGCCCAAGAAACATTTCTTATTACTATCAATGTTGAAAACAGTTGTGCTGCTTCATATTTTGTGGAAACCGTGATCGTATTTTGAGGATTCTTTGATGGATAGAACGTTTTAAAGAACAGCGTTTATTTGAAATGCAAATCTTTTGTAGCATTATAATTTACCATTTACCCTTTACTGTCACTTTTGATTAATTAAAAGCATCCTTGCTGAGTAAAAGTATTAATTTTTAAAAAAAAAAACTTTTAAACAATGTGGATGGATGGATGGATGGATGGATGGATAGATAGATGTACAGATAGAAGTACAAATAGATGTACAGATAGATGTATAGATAGATGTATAGATAGATAGATAGATAGATAGATAGATAGATAGATAGATAGATAGATAGATAGATAGATAGATAGATAGATAGATAGATAGATAGATAGATAGATAGATAGATAGATAGATAGATAGATAGATGTACAGATAGATAGATAGATGTACAGATAGATAGATGTACAGATAGATGTATAGAAAGATAGATAGATGTACACAGATAGATGTATACAGATAGATAGATAGATAGATAGATAGATAGATAGATAGATAGATAGATAGATAGATAGACAGCCAAACAGACATATTTCATCATGCATAACCTTGAGAAACAGCTCAGAAGATGTGAAAAGAGGCAGACCGACAGGTTCTGTTGTTGTGATGTTGGAATATATGTCACCATTATGCTATATTTAGGATATATATTATTTAAAGATTAGCAGTGCAAACATGGTGGAAACAAAAGGCAAGCAGGTGTTCGACTGTTTCTCAAAGGTGCAGTTCTGCTCTTTCGTTTCCTCTAACCAGATTAACCTTTAATGAGCTTTGGTGCCTAGATGTGTTGACTGTCAGATACACAGAACAAAGGTTCATAAATTACATGGTAAAAATTCCCTGTGCAAAGTCATACTTGACTGAATGCTTTCCCCACTGTAGATATTGACCAGCTGTCAGAGAATTGGCGATTTTCCCAAGCCCAAAATGTCCCCTTTAGATGATCCATGGATCTCCTTATCGGTGGATTTTTACCCTCTCTCTGGTTTTCCTCTGCCAAGTCAGCCTTGGGCACAGACATGAGCACGAATGCAAACTTAAAGATTTCCTGCCATCTCAAACATTATCAATCTGAGCCCTAATGGGGCTGAAGTCCCTCAGGAGGACACTCAAACGTCTAGCCGACGCTTCCTCTCCGTGTGCCTAATTTAAGAGAGGAGCTCTCTCGTTTCCAATAGACCACGATGGTTTGACGAATCCCTACCCTGACAGTTTCAGTCATCAGGTCTCTGATGAAAGAAGAACAAAAATGTTGTACACCTTTACTCAAGACGCTATCTCACGACCAATTCGTACGAATTTGTACGAGTGATTTTAAAGGGCACCTATTATGGAAAATTCACTTTTACATGGTGTTTGAACATAAATGTGTGTTGGCAGTGTGTGAGCAAAACCACCCTAGAATGATAAAAATCCATCCAGTATTTTTTTTACAATCTCAATAAATCATATGCACTGTCTCAGAACGAGCTGTTCTGAGATCCAGGTCTTTGTGACGTAGAACGGGAGACAGGGGGTTGATTGACAGTGTGGCTGTGGCCTAGACCCCGCCCTCGGTGATCTGTACACACCATCCTTCATTGTTTCAACGATGACAGCCGGTAATGTCTCTTGGAAATGTAAATTTATGTTCTGTCGTGGACTTGTGGGTTAATCCTGTTGTTGTGGCTTAAAAGTTAATCCTCAAGTGTGGATTGTCGTCTACTGTTTGCGATCCACCGTCACCTCCAGTAACAGTACGTGTATTTTATGATTTTTGAGCAAATAGTCTTTTCAGTCGATGTCAGCCAATTCAACAACAAATGCGTCTAAAGTTATTGCCGTCATAGGATGTCTGTGTATATAATTTAAACCTTGTTTGTATAGTGTGTAACCACACGTTTATAAATATATATATTTTTAAAGATATTGTATTAAAAACTGCATATATGTTGGTGTTCTGTAAGTTAGCCATCTTCTCACATTTGCCACAGAAGCACCTATGACAAGTAGCTAAACATGACGCCACAGGTCCCTCGCATAAATGTAATTTCGCTCGTACGTAGCAAACTTTATCACAGTATGTGTATGTAGTTTCAAAAAATTGCGCTAGTGTCTGTGTGTGTGTGTGTGTTGGACATCCATCATTTCAAATGGGACGCTATTACAACTCTAAAGTACATAAAAGTATCAAATAACCATACCGAGACGTACTGGTCCATTCTCATATGTTTATTCTGCCGGAGTCTCTTCATACTATTTATATATTCCGATTCAAACGTACTCTGAATGACATTCAATACGGCGCGTCTCTTCACTCTCTCAGTACCGACTGCCTGCCATAGGTATCAAGTTACGCCCTCATCCAATGGCAGGGCGGGGATATGCAGCTCATTTGCATTTAAGGTGGAATAGCCCCTGAAACAGCTCATTTTTAAGCAGGCCCCAAAATGACATTTTCAAATGGTTATAATAAATTAACTGTGGGGTATTTTGAGCTGAAACTTCACAAATACATTCTGGGGACACCTGAGACCAATATTACATCTTGTAAAAAGGGGCATAATAGGTGCCCTTTAAGGTAGCTAATTCGTAAGAATTCGTACGATTTGTGTAAACCCACATAATGGGTAGGTTTAGGGGCGGGTCAGGGTTAGGTCATTCGTACGAATTCATACGAATTGAGCAACTCGTAAAATATGTACCATTTATCAAAAATCAAAAATCAATTTGTACAAATTCAAAACAAAGCTGAAATGAAATAAAATGAAATATTAATAGTAGATGAAAAACTTAAATGTAAACGAAAATTAGTCTTTAAAAACATTTAAAAAACATTTGTAAAATTTAAAAGTACTAAAAATGACTAAATGAAAATGAAAATATAAAAATGAAATCTAATTCAAAATATGAATAAATAATATTATATGGGCTAAATAATGCAAAAAATAACATATTATAACTTATACCGCTAAAGACCGTCTGAAAATACTAAAGCTACATTTACTCTTATTTATTTACTTCATTCTTAAACTATGTATTTTTAAATGTAAATCATTTTGAGTCCATTTTTGAACACGGTTTTATTTGTTTTTACACTGATTTTGCCATGGTTAAAGGGATTGTTCATCCAAAAATGCAATTTCTGTTGTTATTTAATGTCATTCCAAACCGGTATTTAATTATTTTTAAATTAAAGAAAATATTTATTTTGCAATAGGCATACCATTCCATACATTGTTTTCTTATAGATTTAAGCTTTAATAGATAGATAGATAGATAGATAGATAGATAGATAGATAGATAGATAGATAGATAGATAGATAGATAGATAGATAGATAGATAGATAGATAGATAGATAGATAGATAGATAGATAGATAGATAGATAGATAGATAGATAGATAGATAGATTTAATCAAAGTAAACCCCTTCAGGGTATTTCAAGGTCTTTCCGCTTCAGGTCGAGGTTGGGATTCATTTTGTGATAATGAATGGCTTTTTATTATGTATATGTTATGTTTAAATTATCGATAACTGATCCCTTACATATTAAAGTGGAATGAGAGGAAGCTCTCTAAAATCCAAAGAACTGCTCACACCACTTTTAAAATATATAGTTAAATTGATGCTCAGTCACACATTTATATTACAACACGGCTCATCCGATCAGATTTCAGAGTGTTCGACTATTAATATTTTCATAGATTTAAATAGCTTATGCTCTCTCTCTTTCTTTCAAGACTCAAGTAGCTTTATTGTCTCTCTCTCTCTCTCTGAGAGTCGGAGGTGTACCTGGTTTATTTGGAGATTGATTCTGCAGTGCTGCAGTTGTAATGAGACGGCAGGTGTTTGGGAAATGCTAAGGGTACAGCAGATCTCCCATCACTCAGCTCACTTCCAATTAAACTCACACGGCATGTCCTTCTCTCCACAATGGCTGTTATGGAATTAAAAGGAACAAGAAAGGTGGCGTCTAACTGCATATGTGCCACTAAACTATTTATTGTGCTGGGGGAAAGACTTTTCTTTCATTATTTATGTGAAGAAATAAATGAGCAGTTCTCATTCCAGGGTTACGGGCACAGACTGCTGACTCGGAGCTTTGGACCGGAGCACTTAATTCCCTAATCTGTATTCCTTTGGCCTGTGGAGTACAATACTTTTGCTTCTCGGTATTCCTGCTTATAAAGCTCATTTGAGCTCATATATTTGAGAATGAATGGAATAAATACTAATAGCTTCCTCTCAATTCTAAAATTAAAAGTGGATTTCAGACAAGGCAATCTACAATAAAGAAACATGCAAACCTGTGAACTATTACTTTAATTAGAAAGAAAAGAAAATGGCATGATGCAGCAGTGTATTGAGCTATTATGGGTGGAATAGGGATATTACTTACAAATTGTAGTCTACTACTGATTGCAAATTACATGACAAAAATTATAGTTTGTAACGTAATCCATTAATTACACATTTTAGGAAATAGATTAATTGCAATTAATTGCATCCAAAATAAAAGTTTCTGTTTACATAATATATGTGTGTGCTGTGTATAATACATATGCATGCATGTATATATTTAAGAATTATTTGCACGTAAATACTGTATTTAAATGCATAATCTATGAATAACACATTTTCATAAATATATACATGCATGTGTGTATTTATATATACAAAATATACACAGCACACACACATATATTATGTAAACACAAACTTTTATTTTGGATGCGATTAATCGCAATTAATCTAATATTTATATTAAATATATGATATATTTATATTAAATATATTATAATTATTATATAATTCAAATCTAATTCAAGTATTGCATATTTAAAAAAAATTAAGTTGTAACTAAAACAAAGATTGTTGGAGTACGATTTACAAGAAAGTATATATACAACAGAAAACATATTGCACATTTTATTTCAAATTGGAAAAAAATATTTTTCAAAGTTGTACATAAAACAAAAATAATTGGAGAATGATTTACAAGAAAATATTATTTTAGTATTTCTCCTTCAAAATGTCATATTTACTTAATTTAGTTTGCCCTCTTTGTAATTATTTGTGAAATTTGCTAACAAATTTGTTTTCTTTGTGTTTGTTTAAGTTATTGGTTCAGCATTTTTGTTTATCATGCATAGGCAGTCAGATAAATCTGCTGAAACCCAGTGTCAAACAAGTAATTTTACCACCCTAATGGCACCCCCAACATAAAATACGGTCTCTCTGCATGTCTGAATGAGGGTGAAGTGAGCCTGTAAATGAGATTTATGCCTTCAGTGCTGATTTCAGTCCCACTGTAATGTATGCTTGTTGCTGGCTCTGGAACATTATACGCTGACTTCGGCCCATGCTAATCACCTCGTGACTTTGATGTGTCCGTCAGGAACAATAAGAATGTTTGGCTTTAGTCTTAAAGGCAAAAATACTCTCAAGTGTGCTGATCACTATAGATCCTCTTTTTGAGCTTGACAGGACGAGGGTATAAAGTTCATGACAACAGTCCTTGCTGGATAGCTTTGAACTGCACACCAAAGCCCCAATTTCCACTTGTATAATTAGATCACACCAGTGCCATGAACATTTACCGGCATTTGATGGTTCAGGCCCCCATCTCAACATTTTTGCTTGGCATTTCATTATTGAGGCCTTCTGCATGAAAGAGCAACCAATATCCTTCAATATAGCTTCATCTGGGCCCCAGGTGCATTATATTTTGGGATAAAACCAGGAACTGGAAGATGCATAGCACTATCTTTGCTATTCCTATATGATTTCTGGTTAGCGATAACTGATGTTTTTTTTTTTTTTTTGCTCTGGGGGGGCTGAAACTGTCATAACACCAATTTAGTTGGCCTGTACCTTTGCAAAAGTAAAAATCACATAAATTTTCTATAGTTATATTTTTTTAAATGATTTTGCAGAAAGTATATTCTAAATACGTTTTAAAAAGAACATTTCAAACTATATTTTAAAAAGAACAGGCCTATAGTAATATAGGATTATGTCCACACACACACTACTGTATAACATTGAACATACATGTATAAATGCTGCACTTAACTGGATAATATAAAGCTCTCTGAGGTTTTAGTCAGATGTAGGCCTAGTGTTTTGAATCAGAACGATTCACCCTACGCGAATGAATCAACTTGAACGAGTCACTTCTTTTTAATGAATCAGTCAAACCGAATTTTAGTGTGAATCATTCGGACACTGAATCGCTTGGAGCGGTTCTGTAAACAATATTGCGATGTACAGTTGGACTCGGAAAACAAAAACGCACTGCATTAAGTGAAATATAAACTTAAAATCAACTGAAACAAGCCTGGAAATGGATTATATCGTTTGACCGCGGCAAAGGTCTTTGAGGCCAACACTTGCACGTGCGCGTGCTTATCAACAACTCTAACTGTCAGGTAAAATTTATTTACAACCACAAAATATTTCAGTTCACATTATGGATTTATAAACACAAGGTATGTGATTACGGCCATCATTCGAACCCATAGCCTATTGTGAGAAATGAATAAGCCATGCGTCGTGTAGCTGCCTAGGCAAAATACTTTGCACTTGCAGCATATAGTAGTAATTTACCGTGTTATATTTAATTTATATACAAGAACAGCCGACACTGACCGCACAACAATATATATATATATATATATATATATATATATATGCATCTGTAGCTATAGTAGGCTAGTCATCATCACACTGGATATAGGTTGTACACATTCAAATAATTAAGTAGAATTATTCAGGCAATGAAAACATGAGATGTTGTCTTTATCTCAAATTTTTCCCAGTGAAACTAATGTTGCAGCAAAGTTTCCATTCTGATACTGTGCCTTACAGCCAAAATATGCAGATTGTAAAAAAAAAAGAAGAAAAAAAAAGGAAAGTTTACAATTTCTTCTTTGACACATCATATCAATGCTTTGGTCGAGCGATTTAATTTCTTGGTAACTTGGAAAATAAAAAAATGCCCCTTTGCAGATATATTGGAGCCCCTTTTATCGAATCTTTTGCCTTGAGGTTGAGCCAGTGAATATTTCTTCTGCTGCGGTAAATGTGCTGCTGAAGTTCATCTCTTGGCCTTTAGTTCAAAGACGCTTCAGTGTTCAAGTTTATAAGACAACAGGGAGCTTCTCTCATGTCTAAGTCCCAGAAGGCTCAGCGTGAGTCCTTGACAGATTCCTGGTGGATGTGAGCAGCATGTGAGCTTTTTCATAGTTCTTCAAATCAAGTGTGTCTTGAAGTCTGTACACTTACAGTTTTAGGTTACAGTTGTCAGCATATCGTTGCATGAAAACAGTAGTGTTTAAACCATGCCCTGAGCCCATAAGTACAACTCTTCTTTTTAAACTCAACAGTGCATATCATTAAAATGTAAATTTCTTCCTTAGAGGATGCTGTCTTAGCAAAGCATCTTGGAAGAAAGATCTTTTATTCGGTTATATTGATTCCTTCAGGAACCAAGATGAATGCATGAGTAGGGAAATAAAAACACAGTATCAATACAAATGTAATGGGATTAATAGAATGGACAAAAAGTATTGTGTTTGTGTGAGAGTGTGACAGCTTACGGTTTATGGATTGATCATGGCTTGAAGGCCATTGATTGCATGGAACATCTTAAAAAGTTCAGTTTGGAGATCTGAGCAAATGTGTATTCCTTTCATGACTTTACGAGTGACCTGCTAACTATGCGATTCAGTGAAAAGGTCAGGTGTCCACCTGGGCATTTTAAGTTGTCCGCAGCATTACGGTAATCCCAGATCCGATGTTCTGGAAGTGACGGGGTCAAGGTCACATGGTGTTCAGTAACAACGCTCGGAAACTCAAAACCGCTTTCCTTGTAACGTTTAGCTTACTGTTTGAATTACTATTTAAATGGAATAGTTTCCCAAAAATGAAAATTGTAATTACTGTATTTAATCGCCCAAAGTTATGCAGTGACAATTTAACATTACTAATGAAATGATGAAGTTAATACACAAATACTGTGGAAATATAACATTATACATGAGTTTTCCATTTTGAATGTTACATTTGGTAGAATATTTCTGAATGGTTTTAAAAATAGAATTTTAGAATTAGGAAAATTGTTCAAATACTATTAAAAATTTGTTACAGAGTTTGTAAGCATACAGTATTTCTTGGTTGTGCTTGGAGTCAGTTGTATTAGGCTACTTGTCATAACGTTTTTTTGTGTGGACATCATTTTTGACAAAGTTGTCATACAAAGAAATGCAAAAACAAGAGAAAACCAACAACATATTAATAACTAATTATATTTATACATTTTATTTTTGCATAAATACCTTAACCAAGTTTAGTGTTTTTTTTCTTCCCCCTTATTTAATTTATTTAAAAACATATGAGATATTTTCCTCCTATTTTGATGGTTCAATTGAACTTGTACTGTATATATTTAGTCTAATGTATGCAAATAAACTTATTTATTCATTTCAATATGACTTATTCTTCTGCATGGTATTTTTTATGACTACAGACATGTTAAAAAATGTATGTAGACATCAGATTTAAATAGATATATTTAATAGAATACACATTTTAAAAAGTAATTCAGGGAACTTGTTACCAAAACTTAAATAAAGTCATAATTGCACGTTAAAAATAATTATTTATTTATTAAACATTTTAAGTTGAAAATATTAGTTCACTGAGTTGAATAATGTTGATTTAACTTAATATTGTGTGTAATTTAAGCGAAAATTAAATTTAAAAAAAAAAACGAAAAAAAAACGCAAAAAAAAAAAACTCAAGTTGTAGTAACTTAATGACTAATGACATTGTCTTGATAACTTTGGGATTTCAGAAGTTACCTGCATGCTTTGCTTAGGACAGGATAAGTTGAGTAAATGTTGAAATTAAGTGTTATTTAATTTTTTTTGAGTGAAGGGAAATAACTGTTAGTGTTTATTTATTGCTGCTATGTTTGACATAAATAGCTTTTTGTTTTTACCATTGTGACGACATAAGGGTATAACACTACATTGACTCTATAAGCAATGTGTGTTAATGCCAGTAACAAGTAATATCTTACTTGCTTTTAGCGTGTGCTATGATAGCGTATATATACGTTTAATTGTTTTGTTGGTTGAACATGCTTTCATTTCAATTTCATTATCGTCAGATAGACACAAATACTACTAGTTTCATGGGGAGACTTTTATATAATTTTTTTTAGTCTTAGAATGCGTTCCTGTCTTAGAAGGCTTCAGTACTCTGAACCCGTCCTGATTAACCGAGTCCATGATCAAAAATTCACTCTGGGCTTCGGAGACGGATGGGGACGGCTCCTTCTCCTCTGTGTGCTCACATTTAAAATTCAGTCTTTTCTTCTTCTCATCTCCGTCTTTTCTCTCTGAACCATATCAACGTAAGAAAACATAATAGGACAAGGATAAAGACGCCCACAGCCAGGCACATCTCGTCGCTTCCCAGTTAATGTAAAACTAGACTAATGAAAGTTCATTTATCATCACAGCTGGTTCTGTCTTCCCCTGCTTCTAATTTAATCAGTTGCTCTTTTATCTGTGTCTTGTCTTTTTTATGAGTACAGAGCCATGTAGTGAGTGACCTTTGAAGATACACAGATCAGGGGGAACCCTTCACCAGGAGAACCACAGGGTTCTTCCCACGGGAAGCTGACACTTCAGCTTTCATCCCCTGCATCTCTTCTGAAAGCCTTAGCCGTTAAGAGTATAGTGCGCTGTTCCTGTCTCCGTCTAATCTTGTTACTGTGTTAGAGTCTAACGTGCTCTTTTTAATTGGTTCTGATTGAATATATCAAACATATCATCGTATCAAACGTCTTAATTAGAGCCTCTAATAACTTAATTCTTTAACATTTAAACTGCTTGCATAACCAGACTTTGTCATATTAGTTTATTGCTCATATAAGGTCTTGTCCACTTAGCATCGTTTTCTAGACAACAATTTATATTAAGACTAGTTTTAATATTAGCTTTTAGCTAGTTAGTTTCAGCTAAAAAACATGCGCTTGAGCACACCAAAAGAACTAGCGCGCCTGTTTGTAAGGAAATAACTGTCTAGATCAGCAGGTACTGTATCAATAGTCTAAATTTGTGTATATTTGTCATCGTCATTCATAAAGGAAAACCGAAACTAGGATTGCAGATACTCACAAACCATAACCAAAGCAGTGCTTGCTTAATGTTGTGAATATCATTCTGATCACTTTCTTTATTCCTGGCGGCTCATGTTGTTTTGAAAATATTTGCTTATTGGATGAATGCTCGGTTAAGATGATGTACAATTAGAACAGATTTCTGTCTGTGCCGTCCTGCATGACTTCTTTGTTTGCTTTCATCAGTTCTCGATTTTATTCTCATGCACTAACTTGTTCAATAAACTGAACAGCCAATCAGAGTTCTCTCTCACAGACGGTGCCAATGCTAACGTATGCTGATTCAACATGCTCAATCGGCCAAAATACCCCGGACAATGGCCAACGGCCAACTAGAGCCGACGGTCAACTTGTGGCCTTCTTCTGACTGTGCCGTCCTCACTTCTTTGCTCACTTTAATCACTTTCTCTTTTCTTCTCGTGCACTGACTCATCCACTAAACTGAACAGCCAATCACAGTGATCCCTCTCACTAACGGCGGCCCACACATCCATTTAACATGCTGAATTAGGGCCCTGACAAGCCGATGGTTGACCGTTGGACCGTTGTTGAGTGTTGGCCGGGCTTTTTTTGACTTATTGTAGGGGGTATTTTGGACGATTGAGCATGTTGAATAAGCATCCATTGGCATTGGCCCTGTCAGTAAGAGAGAGATTAAAAGTCGAAAGGCTTCGAGATTAAAAGTCGAAAGGCTTCGAGATTAAAGTCAAAAGGCTTCGAGATTAAAGTCAAAAGGCTTCGAGATTAAAGTCGAAAGGCTTCAAGATTAAAGTCGAAAGGCTTCAAGATTAAAGTCGAAAGTTTTCGACATTAGAGTCGAAAGGTTTCGACATTAAAGTCGAAAGGCTTCGAGATTAAAGTCGAAAGGCTTTGAGATTAAAGTCGAAAGGCTTCGGGATTAAAGTCGAAAGGCTTCGGGATTAAAGTCGAAAGGCTTCGGGATTAAAGTCGAAAGGCTTCAGGATTAAAGTCGAAAGGCTTCGAGATTAAAGTCGAAAGGCTTCGAGATTAAATTCGAAAGGCTTCGAGATTAAAGTCGAAAGATTTCGAGATTAAAGTCGAAAGATTTCGACATTAAAGTCGAAAGGCTTCGAGATTAAAGTCGAAAGGCTTCGAGATTAAAGTCGAAAGGCTTCGAGATTAAAGTCGAAAGGCTTCGAGATTAAAGTCGAAAGGCTTCGAGATAAAAGTCGAAAGTTTTCGACATTAGAGTCGAAAGGTTTCGACATTAAAGTCGAAAGGCTTCGGGATTAAAGTCGAAAGGCTTCGGGATTAAAGTCGAAAGGCTTCGGGATTAAAGTCGAAAGGCTTCGAGATTAAAGTCGAAAGGCTTCGAGATTAAAGTCGAAAGGCTTCGGGATTAAAGTCGAAAGGCTTCGAGATTAAAGTCGAAAGGCTTCGAGATTAAAGTCGAAAGGCTTCGAGACTAAATTCGAAAGGCTTCGAGATTAAAGTCGAAAGGCTTCGAGATTAAAGTCGAAAGGCTTCGAGATTAAAGTCGAAAGGCTTTGAGATTAAAGTCGAAAGGCTTCGGGATTAAAGTCGAAAGGCTTCGGGATTAAAGTCGAAAGGCTTCGGGATTAAAGTCGAAAGGCTTCGAGATTAAAGTCGAAAGGCTTCGGGATTGAAGTCGAAAGGCTTCGGGATTAAAGTCGAAAGGCTTCGAGATTAAAGTCGAAAGGCTTCGAGATTAAAGTCGAAAGGCTTTGAGATTAAAGTCGAAAGGCTTCGGGATTAAAGTCGAAAGGCTTCGGGATTAAAGTCGAAAGGCTTCGGGATTAAAGTCGAAAGGCTTCGAGATTAAAGTCGAAAGGCTTCGGGATTAAAGTCGAAAGGCTTCGGGATTAAAGTCGAAAGGCTTCGAGATTAAAGTCGAAAGGCTTCGAGATTAAAGTCGAAAGGCTTCGAGACTAAATTCGAAAGGCTTCGAGATTAAAGTCGAAAGGCTTCGAGATTAAAGTCGAAAGGCTTTGAGATTAAAGTCGAAAGGCTTCGGGATTAAAGTCGAAAGGCTTCGGGATTAAAGTCGAAAGGCTTCGGGATTAAAGTCGAAAGGCTTCAGGATTAAAGTCGAAAGGCTTCGAGATTAAAGTCGAAAGGCTTCGAGATTAAATTCGAAAGGCTTCGAGATTAAAGTCGAAAGATTTCGACATTAAAGTCGAAAGGCTTCGAGATTAAAGTCGAAAGGCTTCGAGATTAAAGTCGAAAGGCTTCGAGATTAAAGTCGAAAGGCTTCGAGATTAAAGTCGAAAGGCTTCGAGATAAAAGTCGAAAGTTTTCGACATTAGAGTCGAAAGGTTTCGACATTAAAGTCGAAAGGCTTCGAGATTAAAGTCGAAAGGCTTCGAGATTAAAGTCGAAAGGCTTCGGGATTAAAGTCGAAAGGCTTCGGGATTAAAGTCGAAAGGCTTCGGGATTAAAGTCGAAAGGCTTCGAGATTAAAGTCGAAAGGCTTCGGGATTAAAGTCGAAAGGCTTCGAGATTAAAGTCGAAAGGCTTCGGGATAAAAGTCGAAAGGCTTCGAGATTGAAGTCGAAAGGCTTCGAGATTAAAGTCGAAAGGCTTCGGGATTAAAGTCGAAAGGCTTCGGGATTAAAGACGAAACGTTACAATAATAGTCTTCCATAGAAGTGTGTGCATTCATAACAGTGCTCGTCCATAACAGTGCGCGGAAAATGATTTTTTTGTGTTTTCAAAAATGAAACATTGACAATTTACACAGCAAAGACCGTTGAGTTCAATTTGTGTTTGGTTTCAAACCTTGTAAGGAGGATCCCCCCCCCCCCTCTTTTCTATAGAAGTCTTTTCTAAAACATCTGTCGACTCTTTGATCCACATTCAGATTAAAATGTGCCCGTGTGTGCAGACCTGATGAATTTGTTGGTAACTTCTTAAGATAGATCGTGCCTTTGATCAGTCCGAGCTTGTCCAGGCATCAAAAGGAGGAAGGGAAAAAAAAACCCTGATGTGTGTGACTCTAAAAGACAGAAGTGAAGTGTTTTTGCCTTGATTATATTGGAAAAAATAATAATAAAATCTCCTGAATGTCTTGCCGTCTAAAGACCATCATGAATGCCAAGAAAGAAAATGACTACTTTTCCTTTCCATTTCAAGTTCTAGCTAAATTGGAGAAATGACAGAAAAGACAGAAGAAGAAAAAAAGATACCCAGAGACACTCGGTGATTTTAAGAATGTAGACAGCGGCGAGTTTATAAATGTTGTACGTCTGACGCATTAGCAAGTAGCTCACAATTCAAAGAATATTTTCAATATCTCATGCTGAGCTGATAGGAGATTGATGGCTGTTTGAAATGTAGACGCTTATAGTTTACCCTTCAAACTGTGACAGGATATTAAAACAAATGTTGATATATTTTTGTCCGATCTACTATTAAAGAAAAAGCAGAAGTAGCAGAGTTCATAGAAAAAGTGTTCAATTTAATCACTTTATGTTTTAGACCGTTATTGGTGTGGAATATTAAACCATTAATATTCACAATAATAGTTCTTTTCCTGAGTCTGAATAATGTAAACCGAAGCAGAAGGCTGGTTAGTTAAACTTGTATGTGCTTTACATGCTTACTGACTTGACTTCCCATATAGAGATGTATTCGATTAGTGAAAGTGCCTTCCGTTATAAATTCTTTATTTAGAGGACGTTAAGAGCCCACTGAGATGCTGAGTCGAGCCATGAAACCGTAAACGGCAGCTTGAGACAAATGCACTCGAAGGGCGCAGACAGAGGTACAAACCCTGACATGTTGAGAAAGACCATTAATCAAAACCACACATCCCATTACACCAATGCGATTATTTAAACCTCGTCCTGCTGGGGAAAACCGCTCTGGCCACAACTCTTTTACAGCTTCGGTGATATCTCTCTGAAAGTGATGTCTCTCGGCCATTAGTTCTCTAAAAAGTGGAACAGCAGGGTGCAAAAACCTCAAAATGAACTTCAAAAGATGTAATCTACAGTTAGCAACTCTGTTCAGGTATAAACCGATGCCCGAAGCTGTGCTCAGCTGTATCTTAATTGAAGCACTCTCTGCCTTTTGGTTCCCTGTCGGTTTCTCTTATTCGATTTTCGCTTGCGTTTAATAGTGGAATAATAGCAAAGGTCAATTATTGCGCTTGGATACTTTCTGAGGCGATATGTAATAATAAAGTGATACAAGCTGTGATTTGATTGTCAGAGAGATGGACAAGGGAAAATCTATATATTGGCCATAAAAACATGGGATGTTCTGTACACCAGGGTTGTGCACCTATTCATAAGAAAAATGATTGGATTTGAAATGGAATTGAATTAATTTAACTGCTGGAAGTGGAGCGTTTCCATGATGCATTTCAAGTCTAAATGAAAACTGCACTTACATTAGTCAGTCACACACAGCCAAATTGCTTACTTATTTGTAATAAATTAACTTTTTTAGGATCTAAGAACACCCCCTTCCCCCCATAAATATTTTATCACACATTATATAATTGATCAATTCAGATTGTAAGTATCTGTTTTTATAATAGTGTCGGAAAACAATGTATTGGATGTGTTGTGGTCCCTTTGGCAAAGCATGTTTGGATTGCGCTGTTAATTTGATAGAATTTTAACTTAGTTTAAAGGGATAGTTCACCCAAAAATGAAAATTCTGTCAGTATTTACTCACCGTCATGTTGTCCCAACCCCATAAGACCTTCGATCAAGATATTTTTGATGAAATCTGAGAGCTGGATCACTCCTCCATACTAGTCCATAGGCTTCTTGAGGGATTGAAACTTGCCGGCCTCGAAAAGTTATTAAAGACATCGTTAAAATAGTGACTTTAGTGTCTCAATCTTAACTTTATCAAACGACGAGAACACTTTTTGTGCGCAAAAACAAACAAAAATAACGACTTTATTTCAACTATTCACTTCCTTCTCTTTGCGCCTCTAGTCAGTTAAACTAGTGTAATTGCTCAAACTAGTGTAATTGCTCAAAATTTTGCTCACAAAAAAATTCTCGTCGCTTGATAAAGTTAAGATTGAGCCACTGTAGTCACTCGGACTGTTTTAAGGATGTCTTTAATTACTTTTCGAGGCCGGAAAGTTTCAATCCCTCAAGAAGCCTATGGACTAGTATGGAGGAGTGATCCAGCTCTCAGATTTCATCAAAAATATCTTAATTTGTGTTTTGATGAACAAAGGTCTTACGGGGTTGGAACAACATGAGGGTGAGTATATACTGACAGAATTTTCATTTTTGGGTGAACTATCCCTTTAAGTAAAGATAAAGTTTAGGTAATTGAGAAAATGTTTTCTACCTATTAGGGAATATAGGTAAAATTATATAACCATATAGAGTACCTTTCAAAAGTTTGGGGTTGGTTAGATTTTTATGCTTACCCGGGCTACATTTAGTACTGTTTCTACTTTATTATACATTTATAATGTACTTTACCTGTGATTGCAAAGTTGAATTTTCAGCATTATTACTCTTTCTTCTCTTCAGTGTCACGTGACCAAAAGACGTGAATAGAAAGTCCTAAAGAACAGCATTTATTTGAAATAGATTTTTTATTTATTCATAAAAAAACAACAAATATCTTTGTCACTTTGGTGAAATAATTCTGACTGACACCAAACTTTTGAACTGTAGTGTATATTAGGCATAATTCATAAAAATGATAATAGGTTAAATGCTAAGTTTGTGTTAAACTAATGCAGGTCCCCTGTTGTGTGACTCATGAATTTCTTTGAATTGCAAATTTGCTTCCCAAGTCCACATCTTGAAGTGAACAGGGGCCAATTGTTAAATGCTGAATTTTTCTTAACACCCGCTGTAAGGTTAGACAGTTGACGCTGCAAAACGAGTCCAATGACTCTGGAGGACAGTGCAGTAACCCTAAAATAACAGTTGCAAAGCAAAGTTAGCTGCCAAATTGACAACTCATTGGTTGGCAGCTCATTAAAAGTCACATCCTTCTTGGAAACCGACATCGGCTGAAGTAAATGTTCCAGTAAGTCAGCAAGACTTCTGCTGACTTGACAACTTTGGAGTATCTTAGTAGAAGAACACTGTTACTGGAATTTGTTTAGCCTACAAACACAACGCAGATGGACTTTATGCGCTTTATGTTGATGATTTGCATAGATTTAGGTAACATCTTCTTGAGAGAATCTCACTTTAGTTTGGTTGATCTGGTTTCACTTGTAGATGGATCAATGTTGATGCTTTAATAATGGGATCATCTTCACTATGATGAGAAGCTATGCAACTCTCAATTTGTTCTCTTGAAATGCATGACTCTTTTCAGATCTATTGATTGTCACGGATTCTCTTGTCCTACATGTGGATTTTGGCCCGCTCCCCGTCTTCAGTCGGCCTGAAGCCTTTGGTGGGTTTGTGTTGGGTGTGGTGTTGAATATGGATTGTTTATGTTCACAGGTAGAGTACACTTGAGGATAATAGTGTCTGGCCTTGTATAACACCAATAATCAGAGCAATGCAGACATATACAAGTGTCCTCCACAATTCAGGGCAATTCACGATTTGTCATTTAGCGGACCCTTTTTATCCAAAGCAATTTGCAATACAGAAATTGCTTGGAATCCCCTCTGGACAAAGTTGGTGCTAGCGTTTCCTAACCAGACATGATGCGATAAGATTAAAGCAGGGAGTTATTTCTCTGTCCTTGTCGGATGCGTGATCAGACACAACCACAGCCAATCAGAGCATATTTGATGTTAAATATACAGCTATTTTGGGCCATTGATGTTTCATTGTGGGCGAAGCTTCCAAGAGTGATGCCACAATGATTAGAAACCCAAGCAGTGGGTAAACTTATATGTGCATTTTTGTTTAGAGTGTTTTGAGCTTACGAAACAAAATGTATAATTTAAGCCAGCAGCTCTGGAATGATGAAAGATGTTATTTTGACTTATTTTAATGCCTTTATTTTAAATCAACAGCTTAGTTCATTTATGATTCACCCAAAAACATAAACAGATTTTGAAAGAAGTCTCTTCCGAGCATCAAGGCCATTTATTTGATAAAAAAAATACATAATATAGAAATATATTGAAATATTATTACAAATTTAAAATAATTGTTTTGTAATATAATTTTATCCCGTGATGCAAAGCTGAATTTTCAGCATCAGTCTTCAGTGTCACATGATCCTTATTGTAATTAGGATGGGTGAAGTGACCAAATTCTTATTTCACGATATGAGAAATTGTATATAATTATATATATATATATATATATATATATATATGTATATATCACAATATAGTTATTAAGTGTTATTTGATCTAATTTCTGTTATTAAAATGAAAAAATAAGAAAATTACAAACAAGAGGACAAATAGAATATTACAAAAATATGAATTAAACAAAGAACGTTTTTCAGGTCCAATTTAACATGCATTGAGAATTAGTTGAGAAATTTAATAATAAAATGCAAACATTTTGCATAGTCTTCAATGTATGAATTAAATATAAATGTTTTCTTATTATAGATAAAAAAAAAGTTATTCAGTGAAGAGCAGTAATTTAATTATTTTTTTGTTTGATTCACATTAATGACAGAGCAGCAGGTATATTATGCTGCTGTCACTTTAAGACCAATAGCACAATCCGTGAACTAGGATACACATCTGGTTTTCACCAAGAGTCATTTATCCCGTCGGGAAAATAGTAACAGCGCCCAAGACCCGCCCACAAATTTACTTGCGCTTCGCACTTGATACTTGCGTTTCAGATCGTTAAAATAGGGCCCTGCGCGTGTTTTCGACTAGTCAAGACTTGAAAGAGAACTGAATTCTCGAACACATCCTGAGAGACACGGCCACAAACCTTTGAACAATAGTGCGTAAGTGTGTGTAAATATATTTATAATTTGATCTGCTTTTTGTCGCATTAGACTTTAGAGCAATTTTATGTCATGTATCAAAAGAGATGAAGCTCTGCATTATAGATCAACCTGCTAGATTTAAAATCTAGATCAACCTGACATTAAAAATTCTAAGTTCTGATCTCATTAAAAGCATGAGGCCAGTGAGAGTTTCGGATGAGGGCGATCTTACCTTGAGCGTTGGAGTCGAATGCAGCGGTTAGGGCATAAGCCTGAGACATGCATTATTAAACACAGAAGAACCTGATCAAAAGAGCCGTTATCCACAGCTGATCCCAGGCCTGTGAGGCAACGCCGTTCATTTCAAACCAGAACAGACAGACCACGTTATTAATTAACTCGCAGTACCGCTTGGTGTTCGCTGTGTATTAGCCCGTGGACGCCGTCTCCCTGTCTCCCTAGCGAACACGGGTGGGGTGCTGGTTCTTTTTACCGGCAGGGAAACCACATGAACCCCTGCAGGATGATGAAAGGACATTTGAAAGCGTATTTGATTCGTGCCTGAATTTTCTGACCCTGTAGTGTTTTTCAGGTAGGAGAGACTCAAATATTTATATCTGAAAGTGTCAAATCCCATTTAAAGTGTAAAATCCCATTTCTCTGGCGGGAAAGGAGTTTTCTGTGTTATTTTGAAATGTTTCATGAAAGATTCTGATCTGGGCACGGACGCCGCTCAGACAAGTCTGTAGGGGAAAAGCTTTTAGACTTTCATATCACAGTGGAAAAGCCTCATATAAGACCTGTGCTAATACTTACAACACTTGATTTATCCTTATGAGAATTTAACAACATTACAGGCTTAATGGCATTTTTGGATTGTTTTCTTTGTTATTATTTTTCCTTATTGCTGAATTGATTATAGTAAGAGGGGTGAGATGTTTTGCAGGTGCTCTGAAATTACCAAGCAGACCGGACCAGATTTATTTTTATATATTTTTTTTATTACACAAGGGCACAATTTAATGACTCTCTACCATATCTGTTTTTTTTTTTTAATCTGGGAAAGTTTCGAAACTGCAATTTGTTAAGCTACAAGCTACTCATACGAGTGAAATGGCTTCTCGAACAAGAAAAAAGTATTGGGCGGGACTTGTTTTTGTTCATGGGGGATTGGTTGGAATTGATTGGTTCGATGTGAATGGATAAAAGTGTCCCTATAATGGATTTTTGAAAATGACTGACCTTTCATAGTGTGTAACATAGATCTTTGTTTTGCCTCCAGCTATCGCCGTGACGTAACTGTGACGTCGGCGCAAAAGGAGTCTATACAACACCTAAATAGATATTTACACTCTCAGAAAAAAAGGTACAAAAGCTGTCACTGGGGCTGTACCTTTTCAAAAGGTACACTTTTGTATCCAAAGGCTGCATATTGGTACCTTAGTGGTACATATTAGCACCTAAAATGTACATATTAGCACCTGAAATGTACATATTACAGTAGCTCATGAAATTGACATTTTAGCACCTAAAATGTACATATTATCACCTAAAATGTACATATTAACACCTAAAATTGACATATTACCACCTAAAATGGACATATTAGCTCATGAAATGGACATATTAGCAGCTAAAATGTACATATTAGCAGCTAAAATGTACATATTAGCACCTAAAATGTACATATTATCACCTAAAATGTACATATTAGCACCTAAAATTGACATATTAGCTCATGAAATGGACATATTAACACCTAAAATTGACATATTACCTCCTAAAATTGACATATTAGCTCATGAAATGGACATTAGCACCTAAAATGTACATATTAGCACCTAAAATGTACACATTAACACTTAAAATGTACATATTAGCACCTAAAATGTACATATTATCACATAAAATGTACATATTAGCACCTCAAATGGACAAAAGTTTACCTTTTGAAAAGGTACAGCCCCAGTGACAGCTTTTGTACCTTTTTTTCTGAGAGTGTAGCTGTTAGTTGACATTCAATATCCCACACAGCCTATAGTGACAATTTCATTCATACTAGAGCATGCTATTAAATACTTATGAGAGATTACAAAGAAAAACATTTTGCACTGATGAATTGTTCATAAATATATGAATGAATAATTGTGTAAATGCACCCTGCATCGTACCAGACTTTTATCTGGCATCACTGTATCTGTGCACCACTGGTTTTTGGTGTTGTTATGGGCCTGGAATTATTCATTTAAGAGGACAAAAACATTGACTTGCAAGTGTATCTGTTGAGATTGTTCATCCAGTCGCTCAGTCACAGGCGCTGAGCAATATCAAGAACCGGCGCACTGAATTCATCATGTTTCAATTGGTAGTCAGGAGGCTCCCTGTCATAGAGATTTGTTAAAAGCAGTTCCTGTAAGAATGAACGGATGTTTCAGAAAATCAGAGCGTGAGCACAGAATACACGGCCCATAAGCCAGCTGCTATCAATACAATCTCTGTTATCATTCAACACCTCCGTTTTTTATTATTTTAAAGAGGGTACTGTTTGTTCTGAGCAGGAAAAATCAGGCAGTGCCGTTCCTTCACATTTATTGGGACGTGATAGATCTTTTCTCTTGTTCTTTGAGGAAACTTTTGCTCGCAGCTTGATTTAAAGCAGCAATGCAAGTTCCACCCGAGCCAGTCCTGGTGCCCTGATTGATGTAAAAGATGGGAAGCAGTTTTGAAAAGCTGATTTGTTGGAGTTTGAGTCATTACACAAAAGTGTTGCTTGCATTTTTAACACCCTTTTTTAATAGAGAAATACAATCTTAGATAAAAACAGCTATTTATAACAGTTTGTTTCCATTATGTCACTAAACAAAATGATTTATGAAATGGAAATCTTTTGCAAACCAGTTTGAACGAATCATTTAAAAGAACTCCATTGATTCTCTACTGTTTGTTTAGCCTAATATAAAGGCTGTTAAATTAATAATAATGGGTTTCATGTTAAACCTGCTGAAACACAATAAGGGCCTTTAGATATGTCAAATATACAACCATCAATTAAAAAGCAGAAATCTTTGTTTGAATTTTATAAACTAAAATCAGTCATTTGAAAAGCCAATTTAATGACTCAAAAGTGTCTTTTCTTATAATCTTATGTTTGCCAGAAATTATTATGGAGTTTTGGTTTTATGCTCAACTGTCTGTATTGAAACATTAATTATATTTGAATTGTAACTTTACTATTTTTTAGGAGTGTGTGTTGTTAGAGGTGCTGTTTCATGCTTTCCGTTATATTTTTATTAAATAAAGGTCCCAAGCCAAATGAGAAAGTTATACTTAATGAAAATGTAACAGTTATGATTATGGTCTGAAATAGGGAAAAGAGCCGTTTTAACAAGTAGAGTGTATTGTCTGTTAAACTGATAACCTGTCATTCATTGGGAACATGAGAATAGAATTAATTCTGCTTGGAAATGACCTCTGAATAGGAAGCAGTTTAATGCAGGAGCTTTATGAGGCCATAGAACAAAATGTCTGATTTAAGCTTTTGTCTCCTTTCATTTCAGTAATTCATCCATAAAATGTAATGGCAACCTTAGAAGTTTTATATGCTCGCTTTATTGGCTGCCACTTAAAGATGTCAGTTTTTTTTTTTAACCGGCAGGTCTAAGAAAATAGAAGCTCTAGCCAATTAGACAAATCTCACTGATTCTTCAGATAAGGGTTGAGACTCTGTCACAATTTTATGTGCTAAAAATAACAGCATTTCCACTTTGAAATAATTCAGTGAACATAATATTGCTAACATAAATATACCATTTCACTTGATTCTCTTTATTTATTTTATGACAAAACAAACATATATATACACTATATATATACAGTATATATATATATATATATATATATATATATATATATATACATATATATATACATATATACTTTCTCACAGTCTCTGAAACTGTTCAATAAAGGATTCTGTCTCTCTAAACCCCTCCTTTCCGAGAGCCTGCTCTGCTCTGATTGGTCAGATGACCCAGTTTGTTGTGATTGGTTGACTCTGCTCTGATTGGTCAGATGGCACAGTCTGTTTTGATTGGTTGAATCTGCTCTGATTGGTCAGATTACACAGTCTGTTTTGATTGGTTGAATCTGATCTGATTGGTCAGATGGCACAGTCTGTTTTGATTGGTTGAATCTGCTCTGATTGGTCAGATTACACAGTCTGTTTTGATTGGTTGAATCTGATCTGATTGGTCAGATGGAACAGTCTGTTTTGATTGGTTGAATCTGCTCTGATTGGTTAGATGACCCTGTCTGTTGTGATTGGTTGACTCTGCTCTGATTGGTCAGATTACACAGTCTGTTTTGATTGGTTGAATCTGCTCTGATTGGTCAGATGGCACAGTTTGTTTTGATTGGTTGAATCTGCTCTGATTGGTCAGATGGCACAGTTTGTTTTGATTGGTTGAATCTGCTCTGATTGGTCAGATGGAACAGTCTGTTTTGATTGGTTGAATCTGCTCTGATTGGTTAGATGACCCTGTCTGTTGTGATTGGTTGACTCTGCTCTGATTGGTCAGATTACACAGTCTGTTTTGATTGGTTGAATCTGCTCTGATTGGTCAGATGGCACAGTCTGTTTTGATTGGTTGAATCTGATCTGATTGGTCAGATGGAACAGTCTGTTTTGATTGGTTGAATCTGCTCTGATTGGTTAGATGACCCTGTCTGTTGTGATTGGTTGACTCTGCTCTGATTGGTCAGATTACACAGTCTGTTTTGATTGGTTGAATCTGCTCTGATTGGTCAGATGGCACAGTTTGTTTTGATTGGTTGAATCTGCTCTGATTGGTCAGATGGCACAGTTTGTTTTGATTGGTTGAATCTGCTCTGATTGGTCAGATTACACAGTCTGTTTTGATTGGTTGAATCTGCTCTGATTGGTCAGATGGCACAGTTTGTTTTGATTGGTTGAATCTGCTCTGATTGGTTAGATGACCCAGTCTGTTGTGATTGGTTGACTCTGCTCTGATTGGTCAGATGGCACAGTCTGTTTTGAATGGTTAAATCTGCTCTGATTGGTCAGATTACACAGTATGTTGTGATTGGTTGACTCTGCTCTGATTGGTCAGATGGCACAGTCTGTTGTGATTGGTTGACTCTGCTCTGATTGGTCAGATCATAGTTTGTTTTGATTGGTTGAATCTGCTCTGATTGGTCAGATTACACAGTATGTTGTGATTGGTCGAATCTGCTCTGATTGGTCAGATGACCCAGTCTGTTGTGATTGCTTGACTCTGCTCTGATTGGTCAGATTACACAGTTTGTTGTGATTGGTTGACTCTGCTTTGATAGGTCAGATGGCACAGTGTTGTGATTGATTCGTCAACCGCTCACTGCACTTATCGTAAATGAAACTCCCATTACCATTTCTCATTTTCAGCCCCGGACCTCCCTCAGCACTTGATACACAGTGATACGAACAGTAATGATGGTGTCTGTTTTACCGTGTATCAATTCGAGTCTGAATCCTCATCCTTATTTGGAAGTGCAGCAAAGTGGATTTGCTTTCGCAACGCGTCTTTTGACACCAAACTCTTCCAGGCCAAAGCTTCAAGAACAGTGTTTGAAGGTGGTTCAAAGAGGACAGGTTTTTATTCGCAGGCAGCCAATGAAAACCATATAGGCTGAAATTATGCAAATCTGTTAAAAACCTGCATTGGTTCCTACAGGAAGTAAGACTGAAATTACTGAAGACTCATTACAGGCGGATCAGAATCAGTTAGGAGACGGTAACTCCATATATCATGCACATTGATCTTTTGTACTTTACAGAGCTATTACATGCACAAACAGCTGGGCCTATATTACTCACTACATGAAAGGTAATATCCGGAAAAGAACAACACACACACACACGCGTGCACATTCTCCTGCAGGGAGGAATGCCACTTTTTGAATCAGCTGGGAATGAACTAAAGACACTGGACGCTGGTCTTCATCCTAGCGTGCGCACACACAAACACACACCTTCACCCAAATCTTTCCAGATGGAGGGATTTCTGGTAAAATGAAAATAATTTGAGAGTGGGGGGAAATAAGCTGATCTTGTTGGCTCTGGGATTTGGCTTTTGACAACAGGGTGTAATTGTTCAAGGTGCGGAGCTTTGGCTCCTGACGTGTGGTGGACAGGTGTGGGAGAGATAAGGCACACGTCTCGTGGCGTGATGAGGGTGCCGGCAAGGAATAAATCCAGCTCATTGCTCACCGGAGGATGAATTTAGGGGGCGGAGGACAGGTCTTAAAGTCAGTGGCAGCACGGGGAAACCAGCACCAGAGCTGCAAAGACAGAAATTGGGGACAAAAAGAGGGTCAGACTGGTATTTCTTGAATTCATCTACTGTAAATGTATCACACAGTGAATATAAGAAAAGTGTCATCAGCAGAACAGCTGGAGTGAAAGTAAAGAAATAAGATTTTCAGGCACACAAGCAGACGGCAGATTGACTTTACATTTCTTTTCGATGTAAATTTATAGTTTCATTCTGCTGAATGAATATTTTTGTCCAAACCAGAACATAATTGAGAATGAGTTATGAAATCAATAGTTTGCCTTTTGAATCACATATGCTTGTTTTTTTTACTGTTAGATCAAACCTATTTCTCAAAAATGGACCCTGAGAGCTGTCTAAACAAACAGTTTTATATCCGGCGGTGGTGCCGATCTGAAGAGTTTTGAGCTCCCAGCATGCATTGCAGCATGAATAAATGATGTGGTTTCTGTAATAGGATTTTTTTTTCTTTTTTTCAGTCAGACATATTTATGATGCTGTTGTTTTTGTCGTCAGACTCGTCACTGATGGTTATTTGTTGTGGTGATATTTTAACTTGATGTTTGTTGAATTGAGGTTCGGCTAAAACTAATGCATATAAT
This sequence comes from Pimephales promelas, assembly GCF_988280905.1. Taxonomy (NCBI): domain Eukaryota; kingdom Metazoa; phylum Chordata; class Actinopteri; order Cypriniformes; family Leuciscidae; genus Pimephales; species Pimephales promelas. Next base: position 25,630,628 of record NC_142790.1, read on the forward strand.
ATTTTTGCTTTGCAAAATGTTCTCTTTTTTGCACACATGCAGCTTGCAGAGTTCACATCATATTAACTCTTTAATGCATTTTTTTAAATTTGATGTAAAATAAAAAATCTTAATGTTTCTTTTGCTTCAAAACAATTTGAGCATTTGAGGAACAAGAATACTTAGTTGTCCTGATGTGAATTTATTAGCTGAAATGTTTTGTATTTAGTAAACAATCAAATTCAAATTGGTTGAACAAAGTAGTTTTACTGAGGACCACAATTAAGACAAAAACCTTGATGCAACAATTCTTAGTTATTTTTGTGGTTTATGTCTCTAATTTTGTATTAATACCCTGAACTTTTGGTTATATGAATTTGAACGTGTTATTGAGAGAATTTGATGTTTATTTGCTGTTTTAGTTTTAGTGTTCTATTCCGGAAAGTCGTATCCGTCTTCATAATAATGTGAAACATGATTTTGATGATGCTCACAGTCTCAATGTAGAGATTTGAGGAAGTCTGTCCATATGTTTTGTAGTCAACAGGCACAAACGGTTGAAACGAGGCAATTTTCTACAAATGGAAGTGCTATTAAAGTTGAATTCTCATCTTTAATAGAAAAGTAAAAAAGACGAGGAACACACAGCGGGTTGCACTCAAGTGTGAAATAATTCCCATTTTCAATGAAAAAAGCTTGCCTTCAAAATAAAGTGTATATATATATATAATATTGTATATAACTTCATAAACTAGAAGAGGGTTCTTAAACATATTTGATTAATGAAGTGGTATCATATAACATTAGCAAATGAAGATTTAGTTAACTTTAGTGTGGTAGCCACACTTTCCTCTGCAGTAGATTTCTCATTGCCTCTGTGCTGAGAAATAGGAGAAATATATGATAAAAAATGGCCTTTTTCCCCACATACATTTGTTTATTTTCTATTTTCATATCTCTTTTGTGCAACGGGTCAAAGTTTTAAGAGTTTCAATTGTAAAACAATGCATATAGCCTGTGCTTATTTGTTATTTTGCACTTTTATGTGATAATTTCTGCCTCACTTATAATTTTCAAAAAGTTTTCAAAAACAATTAAAGAGACGGGCTGACAGTCTCCTTTCTGTTTTTCTTGACAACTCATTCATAATCATTACTTTTGCCATTACTTGGGCTTATTATTATGCTTTAATATTTCTCTGTAATGTAGAACAATGTTAGCAATGTTTCATACTTTTCTCAGCACCATTTTCCGAAACCAACATCCTCCCCTCAGTATATATTTAAGTCATTAAATGAATATCATAAACATGCGACTAGTCGACTAATGGCTGAGTAGGTTTCTGCCAATGGCAAGATCTTTATGAGAAATAAAATTCATCCCCAAAAGGACAACGCCTTTCATTTAGTACATTTAATTTAGGGCATTCAAATGCTTCAATCACTTGAAGTCTTGAATTTACCCCTAGAAGTCATATTCTTTGCTCTCTCATTATTGTTTTAGATAAAGGCTTTCGGAGTGTGTCATGTGCGTTGATATCCCGTTATAGGCTGAATAGGAGCTTTTTCTTGTATTCAACCTGTGATGCATTCTCATTATAAAATACAATTTGGCTATGGTGTGCAAAACAGCTTTCAAAACCCTCACAGAAATGTCATTTAGTCACACCACACTGACAATATAGAACATTTCTGTCATAAAATCTTCTAATTATCTGCTTTTGTCAGCAGGGGTGCAGAAACTATTAGAAAATGTGTGTGGGGGGCAAAATCATGTTTTTCCGACCGCCTTCAGAGTAATGAACGTCCTGAAAAAAAAATATAATTTTACTTGAAAAATAAATGCAGTCTTGCGTTTGTTCAGATGGAATGCGAGTTAATCACAAATGTAGCCGTGATTCAAAGTCCCTCAAGCCATGTGATCTTTATTCTAAGCCTGTTTTGATGTTCTGTCCATAATCAGCGGATGGCCTGCAGGAAATCTGAGGGTTGGTGTGGGTAGTTCATCAGCCTGCTTGATGTCTGTTGTTTGTCTCCGGTTGTTTGTCTGGGAGTGAAGCTATTAGACAATGACTGCACATTTTATGAGCTCCTTTCTGCCCATACTAAACACACATTTGGTTCCCAGGATGCTCTGTTGAGGAAGGTTGGGGAGTCTGCTGCCAGCGAGCACAGAACCAGGATTGTAGATTGCAGTGAATGATAATTAGCATTATGTCAGCATTTTTTTTATTTTACTGTGGACTTTTGCAGTGACAAATCTCCCAAAAAAACCCCAAAAAGATGGGTGTGTGTGCGTTAAAATGTGTTAAAGACATTATATTTGCTAGGCTTATAAACTGGATCATTTGTGAAGATTATTGGCATTGGCTTTGCCAATATATTTCCATTGCGTCCATTCGACGGTCATTTTTGATGGATAATTCACATTTTCTGTTTTAAATTAATTGTGTAAATTTTAGGAAATATTCTGTAAATAGGCTCATTAAATCATACTTATAAGCCTTCATATAATTAATATAGTTATTTATTTATTTATTTATAATTATATAAGCGTTCAAGTAGATGCTTTTTACAGATTTACTAAAGTAAATTTACTACATTTGCTAAAATATTTGCTTTAAATCAATTTAATTGCAAATATGCACATATACAGTATGTGTTTGTGGGTGTGTGTACATATATATAGTAGCTATATACACTTCTGTTCAAAGTTTGGGGTCAGTAAGATTTTTTCGTTTGTTTTTTAAAAGAAATCTCATGCTCACCAATGCTGCATTTAAAATACAGAAGAATCGAAATATTTGTTTCTTGAGGTCGTAGGTTTGAATTTGATATTGGTGGAGACATAACATAACAGCATAACATACATGTATAACGTAATGTTTTGCATAGCATAACATATAGCATAGTGTAACAGAGCATATCATAACATAATATAGATTAAGTATATAACATATAGCATTACATATAATGTCAATGGTATGACCCATTTTAGATGGTTATATATTATCTAGCGTCCCTACTAAATTCGCAGCCCTTGCAACATGCATCGATGAATCATTCACAATAAGACCTTGAATGTGGGTTTAGAATGTAAACCGGTTCAATTTTGTTTTAATGTTAATATGCTAGAGAGAAAATGAGTCTCTAAATATAGGTTGTGTGTACCAGAGGGCTAGGTCTGAATGTCATCTTCAGATCATTCGCGACAATGTTCATCATCAACCCCACCTGGGACCAACGGGTCTTATCACCATGGAGATAGATGGATGTGTGGGTGGTGTGATCAGTTTAGTCCTGAACAGCTCAAGACACAAACAGGTGGTTTAACATCCTGTATTTCTGGAGGAACTATGCCTGACACTGCACTTACAGCCTGTTCCAGCTCTAAATGATGCCTGAAATCTCACAGAAATAGATTCATAGATAATTAGATCTGCAAGGACCCCTAAAATATGGATCTTGTGGTTTGAAATCCTGCCTCCTCCAGAAAACCACACACACACACACACACACACACACAAATTGGCTTCTTGTTTACAATCACAAACATGCTTTCCAGGATCATTTTGTACAAGGATCATGAATTTGGCATGGCATCATGAATTTGGGTAAACACACGCCACTTTCAAGTCAAGCAGCATGAAAGTATATCTCGAAATAAGATTTCTATAATTACTCTGTTGTTTGTCCTAGACAGCAATGAGATTAAATGGAGAGCAAAAAGTGTGTATTATTATTAATATCAGACTTGTGGATTTTTTTCTCGAATTATCTCATGGTTCAGATGAGATCTTAACAATGTCTCAAACTAAAAGTTTTTTAATCAAAAATCAAGTTTCAGTTTCGTTTTTTTTTTATCAAATTCTCATCCAAGACCAAACTATTTGACAATACCCTTCATTCAATTTATGGTAACCCTTTAAAACTACCTTAGTTAACGTGAACTAAGAATAAACAATATTTCTAATCTTAGTTAATATTAATTTCTTCATTTACTAACACGTTAATAAAATCAAAGGTTGTTAACATCATTAATTCACCGTGAACAAACAATGAACAGCTGTATTTGTATTAACTTATACAAGTTTAGGAATTGGATAGGATTATGAATAAGGCATCTATATGGGCTTTATTAGTACTAATCATATCATAGTAAGCATGCTAATAAACAACTAGTTAATAGTGAGAATTGGACCCTTTACTAAAGTGTTAGCACAAATGAATCAAGTATATTGGCATATTTATACTTGTATATTTTTTTTATAGCTTGATGGCTCTTGGTCCCCATTCACTTGTATGAAAGAGAGCAGGACAGACATTCTGCTAAACGTCTCCTCTGTTTTGAAAGAAAGTCATACAGGTTTGAAACGACATGAAGGCAAGAGTAAATGATGAGAGATGATATCTAATTTTTTTTAGGAGAGCTGTCACTTTAAATGAGATATAGTCCCGTAGAATGAATGTTTATTCAGTGAATTTTATAGTGTGTGGATAAATCTTCTTTTATCGTTTGATATTCAGTCTTTCTCAGACTGCATGACAAAGACCAAGTCCTAATCAAATTTGGGATCTTCTCCAAATGACTGAAGTGACCCATAAGTCTAATTTTGGAAATCCTGACATTATCAGGCAGACTGAATCCGTCAGCGCTCATGGGTAATATGTCGTTGGTGAAATGAGTGTCACCTATAATGCCTCGCCAGGTCTTTGTTCAAGTGAATTTCCATTTCACCTCTTGTAGATGGTAATAAGTCCCAGTACGAATGGAGATATGCATTTTCTGCTCATCGGCCAAGCTGAGGGCAGCTACTCCATCGGGAAATAACCCAACGTCGTTCCCAGTGGTAGTAGAGTTTTCAATTTCCCCATTTTATAGAGATGTATTGGCCAATGAGTGCTCCTTCGTTCCCTGTTGAGCCTCTGCCAGACTCTAATGTGGACTCTCCTTCAAACTGTCACGCTTACCTGCGTGATAGCAGTGAAACTAATGATTGTATTAGCATAAGTGCTGGTGTAGGAGGTCAGCAGTTACCATGTAAAGACGTCGCATGCATGCGGCTAAATGAAGAGAACGCTATGCTAATGTAGACAAATACGTGCCCGGCGCTTGTCAGGATCCCGTTTATCACAATATGTGCCATTATGTATCACTTAGAGAAACATTCCATATGCTTTCTCCGTTTGGTGCCCAGCTTGCAAAAAAAGTCAATTTTAGACTTTGCTACACACGATAAATCTTTGTTATTGTGAGGCATCAGGCTCAAATTGGATTTGTGGGGAAATGGAGGGTTTGATGAAACCATGATAATTCCCGCATTGATCGTCTCACTGTCAGTTATAATCCAATTAAAACAGATCGTCTGGATCTAACCTGGTCTCGCTGCTGCAGCGAGCGTGTCCACAATCCTCCTCCTCGGTCGTCCTTTCTCTGTAATTAAGGATTAAAGGAAAACTCGAATGAAGGAAAAAGGCTCGGAAGTAGCCTGGTGGACATACAGCCGCTTCGTATGTACGGCTCATTTCGAGTTAGGACAGGAAAAATAGGAGAATATTCTACCTCGAGTGAAATCGGCCCTTGTTTTGTTGAAGAGTTTGAGAGCATAGAGAAGATTCGTATCCCATGTGGGAAGTTGACAGACACGTTTCTTAATCTGTGCTTCAGATGCACAGTGTACTCTAAAGACACCGCTGGGATAGTGTTGCATGATATACAAGTGCTAGAATTGTATTGTGAGACCCTGCTGTTAAAAATGGTATGATTTAGTTGAACCGATACTTAGGAGTAGTTCACTTTTAAAAAAAACTTTTGCTGATAATTTACTCAGCCCCATGTCATCCAAGATATCCATGTCTTTCTTTCTTCAGTCGAAAAGAAATTAAGGTTTTTGATGAAAACATTCCAGGATTTTCTCCATATAATGCACTTTATTGGTAACCAAACGGTTCAAGGTCCAAAAGACAGTTTCAGTGCAAACTTTTCAAAGGACTTTAAACGATTGAAGACGATGAATCAATTGAAACGATCGCTCATTTAAAAAAAATAAAATAATAAAGTTTAAGTTTTATAAGCTCAAATGGTCGCCTTGCTCTGTACTGCGATGCACGTTTGTGACTCTCCTGTTCATCAAAATGAATGAATCTTTTTTGTGTCATTTGGTTGATTCAGCGAACAAAATGAACGAATTGACTCGGAAAAAAACTCGACTTCACATAGAAATAGGAATACTGGCCTTCAGAGGTAATGTGTGATTACAACCTCTTCACACACAGGTAATTAAAAAAAGGATTCATTTTAGAAGAAAAGTTACATATAGCACCTTTAAATCCACAAGTGTGCATGCCACTATATAGAATTATGCATTATTTTGTGAACAGCATACTGTAAATTATTTAAATAAATAGTGTGGGTAAATGAACATTCATACTGCTAATGGAATATGCATTTGGAATTGCATTTTCCAGAAATGAATTGCTTACTATGATGAGGGTTTTTATATTACACCATAAAGAATCATCATCGCAAATGAGCCAATAATGCAATGCAACTGTGTGTGTGTGCGTGTGTGTGCAAGCAAGTGCACATCAGATGATGGGTATCAGGGCAGATTAAATGTCTTCATGCTTCGTTTACTTTCATTACCCTGACAGTAAAGTTCAACAAACCAGGGAACTTGAATGAGGCGGCGATCGCTGAAACCGTAGCCCGTTGCCGGCTGATCAAAACTTGCATTTATTTCAGCCCACTCAATGCAGAGTTATGCCATTAGAAACACATTTAAATTTATTTAAAATGTATTAGAAAAAATCCTTGTTTATTTCCATTTATTTCCATCCTCGCCCTAATTACTCCATTTATCACAGTCAGACTTTCGGATATTTGTTAAAAAAAAAAAAAAAACCCAACCTTTTAGTGAAAGTTAATTAGGTTCAGAGCAGTACCATTTTTTTTTTCCAGAAGAATATGTGAGAGGTGTTCGCCAATGACCACGATGCTAGTTTATTTGTGTGGTTGCTAAGGCGTTGCTATGTGGTCAAAAGGTGTTATGTGTTGCAAATTCAAATAGTTTACCCACAAGTCTCCATGGTTTTTCCTTCAATGCAAGACGTTTTTGCATCTACCAGTCAAAAACTTAAGAAAATAATAATAGATTATTATTGTTAATCAACAAGCAAAAGTGATGAGCAACTTTTAATAGAGAGCCTAAGTCCCTCCCCTTCCAGTCGACCACCATGGGACCTTATTTCGGAAAAATATTGAATGGTAGTCAATGGCGAGAGACAACAAATATTTTGATCTCGTTTGAATTGTGCCCTGAATTACACATATGATGTTTGTCAATTTAAAAATACATTTTAAAGTAAAGAAAGTTGCAGTTTGATGTAAAACCGTTGAGGTATAAGACTGTGAAAATACGTAATTAAAAAAACTACAAACCGCAAAGGTGCACATTTTCTCTCAATGAATGAAGCTAACTTTACTGAGGCTGTCTGTCATTGTTTCTATAGTCTTACGTTATAATCGTAACGTTACGCCGTCATACCTGAGTGCACACACACGAGCAGCGGATCTCACTCGTTGTTTCGCTTCCCGGGAGATGTAGTTCACAGAGCGATTTTCACATAAAACTAAATGTTACTCTTCTGTTGTATGACAAACTGCGACGTTTTTGACTTTCAGAATTATCTTTTAAATTGACAAACATCATATGTGTAATTCAGGGCACAGTTAAGACGGAATAAAAAGATAAGTTGTCTCTCGCCATTGACTACCATTCATATTTTTTCCGAAAAAGGTCCCATGAGCCAGAAGCGGAGGGGCGGGACTTAGGCTCTCTATTTGCTAAAGGTGTATTTGGGGGCGAAAACACACAAGTAATCAAGAATTCAGAATATGCATTAATCACTGCAAACCAAATTCCCCCATCAGTCCAGGATTTAAGCAGTTTTCCCATGTTTGTCACTTTACACAATTCAAATTAATTGTCATTGGTGCTCTCCTGCCCTGCGATGGACTAGAGGGAGACTCGCGCTACTTGGTTTCCGTGTGTGGAGCCGCGGTCTTAATTGCATTTGGACAAGAACAAAGCAACTTCTTTAACACACCCTCAAGCAGATGGAAGCAGGATAGAGCGTACAGTAATTAACAAATCTGATGAAGGACAGTTAGCGAATAGCGTTCATTATGCTGCAATTCTCTGTTCCTTTTAAATAAAAGCGCCCAATTCTCCCCAGCATTCGGATTTAATTGCAATTAATGAAATTCTCTGTGAATCCCACACATTAGCTGGAAAATTATGTCAGTTCACAGTGATTCAGTGGTTTGTGTGTAATTCCACACAGAAGTTTTTTTTTTTTTTTCTAAAAGTCAGAAGTCAAATCAATGCCCAACGAAAGTGCAATTCTTAGGCTCCTGTAGAATCTGTGCAGATTTTACAGGGATTATTGGGGAAACCTCCTGAAATTGAATGCATGATCAAATTACCTAAATATGCAACACTTGTTGTGGGAAATTCTGCGCAGTTTTTCACTGAATCAATGGACTTATGGTGCACAATCATATGGAAAACTTTTATGATGTTTTTATAAAGCATTTTTAGACATAAGACACTGCTGACTTTATGCTTCATAAATGAGTGAAACAGCAGCGTGGACATTCTACAGAATGTTTCCATTTATGTTTCACAGAAAAAAGAAAGTCGGTAACTCTTTATTAAAGCCTGTATGTATAATGCGAAAATGCCTTGTTGATGCTAGAGGTCAGAGGAGAATGGGCCGACTGATTCAAGTCAAGTCAAGTCACATTTATTTATATAGCGCTTTTCACAATACAGATTGTATCAAAGCAGCTTCACAGTGATAACATGAAAGTAGTACAACACAGATCAATAATACTGCTAAACACTAAATAACCTCAACTGAGCATGCCAAAAGCAAGCCAAAAGCAAGGCGACAGTGGCAAGGAACCAAAACTCCATCAGATTGGATGGAGAAAAAACCTTGGGAGAACCCAGGCTCAGTCGGGGGCCAGTTCTCCTCTGGCTTACATTCATATTGTTTATATATAAATAATAAATATAAATATTGTTTATGCATAAAACGGTGCCATAACATATCGCCATATATGATTCAAGCTGATAGAAGAGATACAATTTGCAAGAGCTCACCAAAATTGGACCGTTGAAGACTGGAAAAATGTTGCCTGATCTGATGAGTCTCGATTTCTGTTGAGACATTCAGATGGTAGAGTCAGAATTTGGCGTAAACAGAATGAGAACATGGATCCATCATGCCTTGTTACCACTGTGCAGGCTGGTGGTGGTGGTGTAATGGTGTGGGGGATGTTTTCTTGGCACACTTTAGGCCCCTTAGTGCCAATTGGGCATTGTTTAAATGCCACAGCCTACCTGAGCATTGTTTCTGACAATGTCCATCCCTTTATGGCCGACATGAGTGTACTTTCTAAAAGTGTATTATAACGGTGGTTACATTTTTTAATGAGACCATACAATGCATTTTAAGGTGCGTCACAAGGCATAATTAATACATTAAAAATACATTTATCCATAAAGGCTTTAAGTAAGTGTTACCAGAAATGAGGGTGAGTAAATATTGAAATCTGCCTTGTGAAACTTCAGCTGTGGCATTATGGGATGGCAAAGTATCGACACTTTAAAATCTGAGCGGATGCAGGTATTGTTCACCTACTACTTTTATCTACGAAGGTTTAGTATTTGTTCATTCTGCTCATATGAAATGCTTACTGTGTAGTTCATTGTTTTGATGGTTGCATTTAAATCCTCAACCTCTTTTTGCTTTGAGCTCAGCGTTAAAACACTGGCAGAACTACATATGACTAACCAGGCTTTTTCATGTGCTGCTTCTGATTCACATGTAGCTAAATTATGGAAAGTAGGATCCATATTTATTAGGAGGAATAATGAAAGTGGTATAATGCGGCTCATTCGGACTGAGCGCTTGAGGCGTTTATGATGTACTGTTTGAACTCCTCTCAGCATGGCTTCTGCCTACAATAATGGACTTCTAACCTGCCTTAGGGAAATATTTGTATTCTACTATCACTATATGAAAATATGAAGTAAAAGTAAATCAAACTATTTTCAAAGTAAAATAAAAGCACTGTAGGGAGTCTTGAGTTCGGCACTCTCATTCAAATCTCCAGTTTAACCACATTCGCTCCATTGCATCCTCTGCAGGGACACTGAATGTGACGTCAGTCCAATAGCTTTTTGAAAACATCTCGGACCAACACCATGCTGAATTCATTTACAACTGCTTTAAAACCCGCGGCTCTTCTGTATCTTCAGAATAGCACAATGAGTTGGGTTGAGTTGTTTTTCCTGGAGTCATCTGATTCTCAGCAGGGAAAGGAAGCACACAGACTGCGGAAGGACGTGCCATATTACCTTTCATATAAAAGCCATTGACTCATGCATGAAGACAAGACATTAACAGTCATTCAATACTTTTCATGTTTACTTCAGCATAACGTCTGTACATGGCTGATACATGTTATATATTGCTCGAGTTTGTTTATATATGAAGAGTTCAGATGCAAAAGCCTCTAAATGCCATTTGAAATTTTCTTCTAAAATGATCATTTTTATCAAGCTTGTATATTTAAGTTCAGTAATTTCACTTAAATGGCAATGAAGATTACCTATTAATTGTCATTTAAGTGAAATTACTGAACTTAAATATACTACAAGCTTGATAAAATGGTCATTTTAGAAGAAAATTTCAAATGGCATTTAGAGGCTTTTGCATCTGAACTCTTCATATATACTGTATATATATATATTCACCTAAAGGATTATTAGGAACACCATACTAATACTGTGTTTGACCCCCTTTCGCCTTCAGAACTGCCTTAATTCTACATTGATTCAACAAGGTGCTGAAAGCATTCTTTAGAAATGTTGGCCCATATTGATAGGGTCGCATCTTGCAGTTGATGGAGATTTGTGGGATGCACATCCATTCGTTCCACCACATCCCAAAGATGCTCTATTGGGTTGAGATCTGGTGACTGTGGGGGCCATTTTAGTACAGTCAACTCATTGTCATGTTCAAGAAACCAATTTGAAATGATTCGAGCTTTGTGACATGGTGCATTATCCTGCTGGAAGTAGCCATCAGAGGATGGGGACATGGTGGCCATAAAGAGATGGACATGGTCAGAAACAATGCTCAGGTAGGCCATGGCATTTAAACGATGCCCAATTGGCACTAAGGGGCCTAAAGTGTGCCAAGAAAACATTAACAGTTGAAGACTGGAAAAATGTTGCCTGATCTGATGAGTCTCGATTTCTGTTGAGACATTCAGATGGTAGAGTCTAAATTTGGCGTAAACAGAATGAGAACATGGATCCATCATGCCTTGTTACCACTGTGCAGGCTGGTGGTGGTGGTGTAATGGTGTGGGGGATGTTTTCTTGGCACACTTCAGGCCCCTTAGTGCCTGGGCATCGTTTAAATGCCACGGCCTACCATCCTTTTATGGCCAGTTGGCCACCATGTCCCCATCCTCTGATGGCTACTTCCAGCAGGATAATGCACCATGTCACAAAGCTCAAATTATTTCAAATTGGTTTCTTGAACAGGACAATGAGTTCACTGTACTAAAATGGCCCCCACAGTCACCAGATCTCAACCCAATAGAGCATCTTTGGGATGTGGTGGAACGAATGGATGTGCATCCCACAAATCTCCATCAACTGCAAGATGCGATCCTATCAATATGGGCCAACATTTCTAAAGAATGCTTTCAGCACCTTGTTGAATCAATGCCACGTAGAATTAAGGCAGTTCTGAAGGCGAAAGGGTGTCAAAAATAGTATTAGTATGGTGTTCCTAATAATCCTTTAGGTGAGTGTATATTTATATATATTTATATATTGATCTTTGCAACAGAGAATATCTTGAAAATGCATTTTTATTATAGACTTGGCAGGATAAAAAACACAAGTTTGTCATGACCTTCAGCTATCCATCATCCATTGCTCCTTTCTTCTTTAGTCCCGATTCATTTGAAACCTTTATCAACTGCAAAGCTTGCAGCCTTCACACGCTCTATAAAGCCATCAACTCTCAAATCTCAACTCAATCTGGCTTTGACATCTACGTTCATTCACTGTGAAGATGTCTCCGAGCCCCGGCTAGGCTAAACTGTGACATGGAGATCAGAATTAACAGGCAATTTCTGGAGCATGCGAGATATGCGGTGCACTCATGCAGCTAATAGCAAATTAGAACTGTTTAGACTAGAATATAAATGACCTTTGATCTTTGCTTAAAGTCATCATGAAGTCAAAATGGATAAAATGCATGTCCTCGTAATCTTTGGTAAAAATATCTTCCCTTCCCTCTTGCAGAGACGTCTCTTTTCTGATTATGTATGTTTATTGGCATGAGGGTGGGGCAACCTGTCACTCACATGAGATCGACCAATAGCAAACCAGAACCTTCCAATCAATTCCTGATGGACAAAATCAAGTCCTATTTTTTTCTTGTCCGAGAAGCTGCTTCACTCAGATTTACGTCACGATAGGGAAGAAAAGAAGATCGCAACTTCCGACTTTTGGGTCATGAAGAAGTGATTAGAAGAGTGATGCAAAAATGAATGCAAAAAAAAATAAATAAAAATGTTGCCAATAAGTCATATAAAGATCATTTACATAGAAATCTTTAAGAGCCAGTCTGTTTATTTCCATTACATTCATAAGAAGCATTGGGAATATTAATGCAAGTTTCTGCTACATGGAAAAAAAAAGCCTTTTTTCAAGGTTAGTTACTAATTAAAATATTTAAACACATTTCAATTAATAGTAAAATTCCATCAAATTGAATAATCCTTACATAATAAAAAATAAATGAAACATTTTGTATAATTCTTCATGGAATAAGGGAATGAACAAGGGAAAATATGTTTAAATTTAAGTTTAAGATTTATATACAAAATATTTTATTAAGCTCTAGTTTTTTTTTTACTCATTTAAGAATAATATGTAAGGATTATGTAATTCAATTTGATGGAATTTTACTATTAATTAAAATGGGTAAATCTTGAAAAAATGAAAAAGTGCTGCTAAAATGCTTTGAAACATTTTTTCTGTTACTTTCTTTTTTCGACCTAGCAAAAATACGTAAAACTAGAAAATAAGTCTTCATCACAAAATCATCAGTCTCCTCTAAACCTGCACAATCCGATGCATCATTCATGTCCGTATCACAAATGATGCAGAAAGACGTAAGTGCCAAAGTTGAATAAACTAAAGCTTTTGTTCAATCTGTAATTCTAAGCATGTGCAATAGTGATGACATCCTTGCCAGAACAATTAAACTGTGTGAAATATTCTGTTTTCTGCATTCAAATCAGAGGGGAAACTGAAATCACAGAGATTGTATGCCATCTGAACCTGGTTCAAATGAAGAAAAGTAAAGCTGAGGATCTTCAGAGACTGTCGCTTCAGAGAGCTGGAGTCTCGGCCGACCGTAGGAAAGTAGCGGAAATAACCGCAATAGTTGAGCAGAGATCCTTTTCAATTTGCTGTAACTTTGTTTTGCTAGTTGCTAGCTGGAGTTTGATCCACAACATGATTTGATTTTCCACCATCGAAACTTTGAGATCAGATTGGCTTTCAACATTTGACTTGTCTTCTCCTTAAAAACATCAAGTCTGGAAATCAAGAACTTCTTTATTCATGAGCAGAAGATTGGAAATGTGCAGGAAGGGAAGCAACCAATTTGTTTCAAGTGCTCTTACAACCCGTGGAGGTTATTAGACGTATGTGCTTCAGAGTTATATTTAGAGCTCTGGATGCGTCCTCATCCTTTCAAAAGGCGGCATTGTTTCCTGGCGTTGCGTGGTGAGATTATAATATGATTTTGACAGGAGAGAAATAGTTTGACAGCTGGCTGAAAGGATGTGTCTTGTGTTGTCGACGCCTGTCAGATGGAAGGTAAACAAGCCACTATTAAAGAGGTCATGTTTATGCATGCATGTTTCACGATATCCGCGTAGCCTGCCCGTGATGCCGACGCATCTAGACGTCGATTTACCTTGTGGTTTGATGGATTTTGTGCTTGATTTAAACAGTAGCACGTTGAATTACAGTCATTTTTCTTAAAACAGGATCTCCTGGTCCATCAGCTGCCTTGGACGGGGTAAGATGAGTCAGTCGATCCCTAGCGTCAGCAGCTGAATTGCAAGTGTTTGAGCATCAGTTGTGGATCTCAGCACATCCATCTATCTTTTCTATTTCCCTTCACATTTTTTAAATGATGTATTTCATATTTTAAGTATAGCAACAGACTATTTGAGTCTAACTTTTGGAGTTTATCTTCTAAACTCAAACTTTAGGTATTTGTTCAGCATTTAAGCAGGTCCACAAATCACTAGATAAAGTGTAATACCCAGCAAAAAAACTACAGAACTGTTATAGAGATTAAATTCAAATTAAATGTGCCCTGACAACCAAGTCAAAATGAAGAAATGTAGTGCACTTCTTTGAATGGAGGATTTTCTGATTAGGAATAATTATTTGAACATCAAATGCCACCTTCAAAGAGACGTTCTTTCTAAATGAGGGGGGGAAAGAGGAGAAACTTTCGTATTTATCTGCCCTTTGAAGCTAACGATAAAGGTTTCTGCATTTAATCCCTCATTTTTATTTCCTGTCTGTCTTCTCGTAGGTGCCGAATGAAAGAGAATGGATGATTTTGTGCTTCTACTCTTCAAATGTTGAGTCTTTCTTTTCCTCGCAAAAAGTGAAACCAATTAAAAACAGCTCATTCTGCCGTTGCCCACAACAGAGTCCATGATGTTCAAACTTCAGCCAGTCAGGAATTAAATGATGTGCATGTTTGTTTTGTTGGCACAATTAAAAATGAGCATGTCGCAGTGTGACTGTGCAAGATACAAAACATCATGAAGTTGTTTGCACTGTGATGTGAAGTAACAAAAAAAATTCCTGTCGCCTACAAGAGATGCAACAGAATTCTTGATGTCTTCTGAGCTATGCAAACATCCTCGTGTGGATGCCAGCTAATGATGGAGAACGCCAGTAAAGTGAGTGGATAAAACACTCTTGAATATGTGCAGTTACAGTTCATCTGATAGTTTGTTCTTATTGGCATTTCAGAGTTTCAGCAGCAATAGATTTGTATTATTCGGCACTCAAAAACTCAATGTGATTCATGGTTAAAAAACAACTGCCAAGAGCAAAGAAAATCTAGATGAGTTTGAACTTGTTTACCTGCTTCAGTTCACCTTTTTTTTGCTAAGCTCCGCCCCTTTTGGTTACTATTGCTCTCACAGACATTCGAGTAAACTGGCGATATTCAGGAAGAGTTTGCAACAGTTTTATGTTGAATTGACCTTTATTTTAAATAAAGCAATTAAAATATGATTGGATATGAAGTATGAAATATGAAGGATGGATGGACGGACGAAAGGATGGAAGGATGGAAGGATGGACGGAAGGATGGATGGATGGATGGATGGATGGATGGATGGATGGATGGATGGATGGACGGAAGGATGGATGGACGGATGGATGGATGGATGGACGGAAGGAAGGATGGATGGATGGATGGATGGATGGATGGATGGAAGGATGGATGGATGGATGGATGGATGGATGGATGGATGGATGGAAGGATGGACGGACGGAAGGATGGACGGAAGGAAGGATGGATGGATGGATGGACGGAAGGATGGATGGACGGATGGATGGACGGAAGGATGGACGGAAGGATGGATGGATGGATGGATGGATGGACGGACGGAAGGATGGACGGAAGGATGGATGGATGGATGGACGGAAGGATGGATGGACGGATGGATGGATGGATGGATGGACGGAAGGAAGGAAGGATGGATGGATGGATGGATGGATGGATGGAAGGATGGACGGACGGAAGGATGGACGGAAGGAAGGAAGGATGGATGGATGGATGGACGGAAGGATGGATGGACGGATGGATGGATGGATGGATGGATGGATGGATGGATGGATGGATGGAAGGATGGACGGAAGGATGGATGGATGGATGGATGGACGGAAGGATGGATGGACGGATGGATGGATGGATGGATGGATGGATGGACGGACGGAAGGACGGATGGATGGATGGATGGATGGATGGATGGATAAAAGGATGGATGGATGGATGGATGGATGGATGGATGGACGGACGGAAGGATGGATGGATGGATGGATGGATGGATGGATGGACGGAAGGATGGATGGATGGAAGGATGGACGGACGGACGGAAGGATGGATGGATGGATGGACGGAAGGATGGATGGATGGATGGATGGAAGGATGGATGGATGGATGGACGGAAGGATGGACGGAAGGATGGATGGATGGATGGACGGAAGGATGGATGGACGGATGGATGGATGGATGGATGGATGGACGGAAGGAAGGAAGGATGGATGGATGGATGGATGGATGGATGGATGGATGGACGGAAGGATGGAAGGATGGATGGATGGATGGAAGGATGGACGGACGGAAGGATGGACGGAAGGAAGGATGGATGGATGGATGGATGGACGGATGGATGGACGGAAGGATGGACGGAAGGATGGATGGATGGATGGACGGAAGGAAGGATGGATGGATGGATGGATGGACAGAAGGATGGAAGGATGGATGGACGGAAGGATGGACGGAAGGATGGACGGAAGGATGGATGGATGGATGGATGGATGGATGGATGGATGGAAGGATGGACGGAAGGAAGGACGGAAGGATGGATGGATGGATGGATGGATGGATGGACGGATGTACGGATGGATGGATGGAAGGATGGATGGAAGGATGGATGGATGGATGGAAGGAAGGATGGATGGAAGGATGGATGGATGGATGAAGGGATGGATGGATGGACGGACAGACGGAAGATATAGATAGATAGATAGATAGATAGATAGATAGATAGATAGATAGATAGATAGATAGATAGATAGATAGATAGATAGATAGATAGATAGATAGATAGATAGATAGATAGATAGATAGATAGATAGATAGATAGACATGTTCTAAATAACAGCTTTGGTGGCACATCTTTGCATTGCAATGCTATATATGAAATAATCAACACCTTGTGTTTACAGAAGCTTGCAAAAAAACATCATTTATTAGTCTATATTAAGCTTCCCTCTCTTGTGGAATATGAATATGAAATTCAATTCTCGCAGATGCCACTGAACTGGTATGAATAATAAAAACAGTTAATCTTTTCTTTAATTAAATGTCTCTCTCAAGCCTCATTGCAGTATGGGAAAAGACCCACTGGTGTATAAAACAAACCTAATTAATTCAGATTCTTTCTCAACGGCAAGTTTGTTTACTTGCGCAGTGTCTATCATTTTGAGTGAACGAGTGTCTTCAGGTCACAAAAAACGAAAAACGAAATGTGGGCCTGTGAACAAGGAGACATTTCTGTGTACAAGTCCATTGTGTGATATTCAGGAAATAAATGAAATGAATTCATGTGCTCAATGTATGTTTCATGAAAGAGATGTTTAATGAAATCATGTTTCGTGGATGTTAAGAGATAGATGTTCCTAATTGGTCTCTCTGAAATACGGGCAAGCGTAAAACATTCTGCAACTGTGTAAATCGGTTTAGAAGAACAAGGAGAATAATATTGTGCAAACTTGCAGCTGTCTGCTCAGTAAAGCCGGTCTTAAGGACCGAGCTCTATATGCTTTCTTTGAATCCCACCGGGAGTTTCCGAGTGAACGCGCATGACAATGCAGCTGAAACAATTAATTAGTGAAAATCCAAGTCTGTGCCGCCCGCATGTGTCATGCTTTGCAGAATTAATTAATACGTATGCTTTCAAGATGCTTCCCAGTCTCCATGGGCTTGTACAGTGTTTCTCAGGTCACCTGCTAAACTGCAATAAAACCTGCAAGATAAAAATCTCCAACATCCAAAATATAATTTGCTTTCCTTCTTTTTTTTCCAGTATCAGATATGGTCCAAGTTCCCCCTGAGACGACAGCTTAATTTTTCAGCGTGGCCTGATTACCATCTCCTCCACTCACGGTGTGTTACACTAAATGAACTGAGACTGCAATTAAAAAAATCTGTTTAAATTTTCTTCACTAATGACTCCATGCTAGTTATGCCACTCATTGTTTGCAACTGGGCTTATGTTTATGAACGCATGGCATTAACTAAATTAAAAAAAAAAAATCATTTATTTATTTACTCATTCTGACGATACTCATGTTTTTTGCCTTTTTTCATCTGTGGAACACAAAAATAAATTTTCTGAAAAATATTAATTATATAATTATATTAATACATATACATATATATATATATATATATATATATAGTATATTAATTGAAGTTTGATGTATGAGTCAAACTTGTGCGTTTTAAATCCGCACAAATGAGATTTGAGCTCTGCAGTGGATGTTATAGACTTCTGTGCATAATGTCATTGACGCAAATTTTGTTCGTTTTTATGAGCTTATTTATCATTTTTAAAGCTTGGCAGCCTAGTTAGTATGTTCTTGTTACCATATAGCAACATAAACATTGTTCAAACCATCTCCTTTTGTGCTCCACAGAAGAAAGAAAGGCAGGTTTGAAATGACAGTAGCGTGAGTAAATTATGATATTTCATTTTTGTGTGAATTATTCATTTAAAGTGCCACTATAATGCCATTTTAAAGTTCCTAATTTCCTGCAATAGATTTCCATGCATCCAAAGTAAACACTTTCTCTTAATATAGATTTCTGCATCACCTTTTTTTCTTACAGTGTCTGAAACTTCATGGATTTAGTCTCTCTAAACCCCTTCTTTCTGAAAGCCTTGGTCTATCGCTTACAGCTCATGTCAGAAATGAAACGCTTATTACCATATCTGATTTTCAGCTCCGATCATCCTCAACACTTGACTGTTCAATTTTTCCATTTTCGATTTCAGCGATGCACTTTTCTTCCTCCCTAAGCCAAATTTAAAGGAGTAGTTCACTTTAAAAAAAAAAAAAACGTTTGCTGATAATTTACTCACCCCCATGTCATCCAAGATGTCCATGTCTTTCTTTCTTCATTCGAAAGAAATTAAGGTTTTTGATGAAAACATTCCAGGATTTTTCTCCATATAATGGACTTCAATGGGAACCAAACGGTTCAAGGTCCAAAAGACAGTTTCAGTGCAAACTGTTCAAAGGGCTTTAAACGATTCCAGACGATGAATACGTATCTTATCAAGCGAAATGATCACTCATTTAAAAAAAATAACAAAGTTTAAGTTTTACAAGCTCAAATGGTCGCCTTGCTCTGTTCTGTGATGCGCGTTCGTGACTCTCCTGTTCGAACTCGTTCATCATGTCATTTGGTTCATTCAACGAACGAAATAACTCGAGAAAAGATTCGTTCATTTTGATGAACGAGTTCAAACAGTAGAGTTTTTAAGTGAATGTAAACACTGAGAAAGCGCACGCGTGTAATAGTATTTTGGATCCGTTCAGCTCTTAAAGGGACAGCAGCCTAACAAACCTGCTGCAGTCATTACTGTTAATCAAGCGACAAAAGACAAAGAGAAAATCGCACTGTTCTTAAGACTTCTATACATTACATCTGTCAAATCTAGTCAAACTGTTTGGATATGAAATGCTCTCTTAAAGGATTAAAAAGAATAAAATTAGCATATTTATTTGCTTTTAAAGAGCAAAGACGATCGTTTTTCAGGATACTATGTCCCCTTTAAGGGTAACAACAGCTGCTCGATGTGTAGATGAGATTTGTTTGCATCTAAACTCCATATGGGCGGATTGTCCTGAACAAGAATTTTCATTCTGTCTTCCTTCAAAAAATACTTCATTATTAGTGTCAATTAGCAGTGGATCAGTCAGAGGAGGATAATCCTATCTGACATGCTAATTTGAGAGCTGGATGACGGCCAGTTGACACAAACTATGACTGCAGTTTCAGTGCAGCGGTGCGGCAGATCAGGGATTCAACAGTCACCTGCTTTTCAGAGTTTAACCATGTCTCTTAAAAAAATTATTCCATGATAGGATGCATGATGGGAAACTCTGACCGCAGTGCATGTATTGTTCTTAAAATGTCATTAAACAATCTAGGAACAATCTTATCTAGGACCCTTCGAGTCATGACTCAGAAAAGATTTGATAAACGAGTTTGAACAGGAGAGTCACGAACGTTCATCACAGAACAGAGCAAAAACCTTAATTTCTTTTCGACTGAAAAAAGAATGACATGCACATCTTGGATGACATGGGGGTGAGTAAATTATCAGCAAATGTTTTTTTAAAAAAAAGTGAACTACTCCTTTAAGGTGTCCATGCTGACAAATGAAATTGGTATAAGCAGGATAATCTATGACTAGCTGTGCATTCAAAGATTTTAATGCATGGCGTGGAGGCAAAGATCAGAGGATTATCACTTACATACTGTATATAGCCTCGATTACACTGAAAATTAAATTCTCTACCCACCCTCATCACATTCCAAACTCGTTTGAATTTTACTATTATTTATTAGACACAAAATAAGCCTATACCTTCTCTGGATTTGAACTCTAGTTCCTTTGCATGCTTAGTGAAAACTCTAGCAATAGACTAACATATCGTGCTCCCATATAAAGAACGGATACGTTTTTGAGAGTGTTTTATTTAAAAAAAAAAAAAAAAAAATTGGTTGTATTTTATCTCACTTAAGTGAGCGAGGACTGAATAACCCAAGGCTGAATTAGTTTCAAGACCACCCACCTCAAAATTCCTACCCCTTTGAAATGTTTAATAACCATATTAATGAAATACATCTTTATCACACAGGTCAGGACGCCCTCCAACTATCGAGGAAGAGAGTCGAATGACTGAAAAGCAATGTCAAACGTCCTCCGTTTTCCACTGTGAGTGAGCTCTGAGGATACGCTCATTGCATCAATCAAGGGCACCAATTTTTGTCCGATTTTCATTTTATGGAATATATGAATATAATCATCTCCCTGAGAGTCTTTCTGACTTGTATAAACAGAACACTCTGTGGCCACAGTTGACTGACAGTAGGTTATGAACCTTGTTTGATCAGTTAGTTCAGGATGAAGGCTCTTTAGTAATACTTAACATGTTTGAGTTCAGAAAAAAAGACTGAATGAATGAAATGTTGACTAAATTCACTTCATGGCATGCTACCATGGCAACCAAAAGCTCGCAAGTACGACAGAATGCGTAGAGAGAAGAGCACTTTAAACGGCAGAAGGGCACTTCTGATGTCACTGGGAAGTAATAAAGTGGTTACTGTAATGAACTCCAGAGGGAAGGTTGAACCGAGAGAATAAACCCATAAATACTTAATACCTTACATAGCATTTGGCATTTAACCGAATCTCGGCTTTTTAAAGTGTGCGCATCGAACGCGTTCTGAAGCTCAGCAAAGCTAAAAGCCCCTAAATGAGGATATTAAAACTTGGCGGAACAATATTGTGTGGCCACACCCAATTAATCTCCACTTTGTTTCAGTTGGACCAATTTCATGCTCCTCTGATCAGACAAAACACTAGCAGACCTGCCACTTTACCAGCCGCTGAGAACCCCGACCAGGCATGCGTGATTAGTGGGGCTGCACTTCCAAGAGTGGATGTTTTACCTCCTTCTGAACTGCGCTGTGCACCATATGTTTGAGAACAACTGGAGCAGTGACACTGGAAAGAAGAGTCCAGGTCGTGAGGACAGAGAAGATTCCAGAACACACCGCCACTAGTGATAAAGGTATTATAGCAAGATGACCAAAAATGGTTTGTCAGAACAGATACTGCTGATGCTTTTAATGTAGTTCAATTGGGGTAAATGTCAACTCTCGATTTCAATTATAGCACCCCCTAGCATTGGAAATTGGTGAAATTTGGCATACATCATACGAATGTCCTATTGTTCATGTGTACCAAATTTGAAGAGGTTTGGACCTTTCACTCTCAAGATACAGGTCAATTAGTTATAATGGAACGCACCTTTCTGATCAAATCTGTTAAACCAGGGCTTTTCAAAATGGTAAGTTGGTAATTAGTGAGTTGATAATTAGGCTAATAAGGAAATCATAAAAATGAATATTGCAATCAGTCATTTTAAAATATAGTATGATGAGTATATTTGCATGATATAAAGTAAGAATTGTGAGACTTTATTATACATGCAATTGCAAGTTGATATCTCTCAATTTTGAGACTCGCAATTCTGAGTAAAAAAAAGTTTTTTACCGTTTAATATTTTTTATTACATGGTGGATACAAGCTTCCTTAATTAACTGACATCATAACTTGACTGTGTTGTTAAATTACTGAAATATTAACTTATAATATCAGGGGGTATTTCAAGTAAATATTTTAGGTCAAAGGAGTTCGGCCGACGAAAACTTTTGGGAATCCCTGCGCTAAACAATTGAATTGTTTTATTTCGTTTAGGACCATTTTAAGTTTTCTTTCTCCAAATTTCATGTGAATCAGACAAATAGACAGGGACTAGGCTTAAAAATAACAAAAGTGGAATAGGTTTCTTGTGTCAGTGGAAATGTATTGAGGCATTTGATTTGGGGTTTTTAAAAATAAAAATAAAACAAATTAGTCTTGCACTTTAAGATTCTGGAGTGTACATGTTTTTTCAGTTCATAAACAAATTTTACATGTGCAATAATTTACATCACAATAAACTGTCATTTTGTCAGATTATGTAAAAATTGTGTGTATTCAGGATACATTCAATTCTAGCTGTTTAATTAACCAAGACAAAAGAAAATGATGCTTAGTGGAAGTGACATTTGTTGGTTTCCACTGCGCATCAAACTATTCTTTTATGCATTGTTAGTGCATATTAATGATACTAGAATAAAAAGTGTTTATTTGATGGAAATCCACAGGGTAATGCAAATAGTTAAAACAAACAATAAGACACAAGAAAAAGTCCATGAAGTGGCCTTGAAGGTATCAAGAAAACAAAGGTCATGATTCATGAAGGATCCTTCCTGTCTCTAATGACAGTCTCTTTTCCGGACTGCCACAGTGAAGGGCTATTATAGCGACGTCTGAATGGGAACATTAGCTCGCAGATACAGCAATTAGCTTGATGATGGTGGACATAAAAGCCTTAGAGCGGAAAACGGCTTCGCGACTCTCTGTTTTGGCAACCTGTCCTGCTTTTGTCATGTAGTTTCCATGGAAATGTTGTGATATGCATTCCGCCATGTGTTTACCTCAAGTCCTTACATCCAATTATTTCACTCATCAGAATGTGACATTCCGAGTTATTTTGAGAAATGCCGCGTGTCAGTGGCTGACTTCAATTAATCCAGGGCTCAGGAGTTGCTTTTCGCTCTGGTATTCTTTCGTCCTAATTAATTAAAAGCAGAATGAATTTGTCCAATCACGGAATGGCACGGGGACAATAACTTGGCATTCCGGAGAGTACCTGAAGAGGGGGGTTGATGGGAAGGAGGAGGGGTTTCACTGCATGAGCAGCAGGGGAAAGAAAAGTGCTGATACAAGCTTTAGTTTACCTGCTTCAGTTGTTTTTAAGCTCTATCGGCAGTATTTGTGCCATAATGTGGGTTATCAAAGACAATTCATTTTCATTTGAGTCTCACCTTGCTCAGGGTTTTTTTTATTGTAAAAAGCAAGAATGGTTACAAGACAAGAACTCAAATTAGGCTATTTAGAAAGGGAATGATTACAATTTGAGCTATTGTAAATATTTTTGTAATTACTTTTCTAGGTGGATGGTTTGCATTAGCGACTTTATTTCTGGGAATCTGACTTTCTTCAACCGGTCCTACTCGTCCTGCTCCGAGCGGGACTCGAATTGGGGTCTCCGGCGAGGTAACAAGGACTAAAGACAGTCGCTAACGGTTTCTTGAGGTCATGGGAGTGAGGTTTACACGCACAGCTACGTCCGTTACACTCACCTCACTCCCATCCGGGTCATGGCACCAAATTTAAGAGGTAAGATCTGTTCCATCCCATTCCATCCATACCATCGATCCCACCCATCCATTCCATCCATCCTATTCCACCCATCCATTCCATCCATCCATTCCATTACATCCATTCCACCCATCCATGCCACCCATCCATTCCATCCATCCATTCCACCCATCCATCCATTCCATTCCATCCATTCCACCCATCCATCCCACTCATCCCATCCATTCCATCCATCCTATTCCACCCATCCATTCCATCCATCCATTCCATCCATCCATTCCACCCATCCATCCATTCCATCCCATCCATTCCATCCATCCTATTCCACCCATCCATTCCATCCATCCATTCCACCCATCCATTCCATCCATCCATTCCACCCATCCATCCATTCCATCCCATCCATTCCATCCATCCTATTCCACCCATCCATTCCATCCATCCATTCCACCCATCCATTCCATCCATCCATTCCATCCATTCCAACCATCCATTCCATCCATTCCATTCCATCCATTCATCCATCCATTCCATTCCATCCATCCATCCATCCATCCATTCCATTCCATCCATTCCACCCATCCATCCCACTCATCCCATCCATTCCATCCATCCTATTCCACCCATCCATTCCATCCATTCCACCCATCCATTCCATTCCATCCATCCATTCCACCCATCCATTCCATCCATTCCATCCATCCATTCCACCCATCCATCCATTCCACCCATCCATTCCATCCATCCATTCCATCCATCCATTCCACCCATCCATTCCATTCATCCATTCCACCCATCCATTCCATCCATCCATTCCATCCATCCATTCCATTCCATCCATTCCACCCATCCATTCCATTCCATCCATCCATTCCATTCCATCCATTCCACCCATCCATTCCATCCATCCATTCCATCCATTCCACCCATCCATCCCACTCATCCCATCCATCCGTCCGTCCGAGTGGTTTGTGATGACCTACATCACAAATGCTGTTGAAAGAATTTAACTTGAGTCTGGAATTTTTCTTTAAATAGTACTGAATGAAAGTACCTTTTATCTGTATTGTATGAAAAAAACGTCTGCTTGCGTTCGATAGGGAGACTCATTTTGACACCAGCATGTTAAACAGCGTCCTTTTGATTTCAATAACCAAAGTGGAGGTGTTTCGCTAACAGGAAATCCCACTATCAGCATTCATGTACATATGGGGATACATTTTAATGTATCATAATCCTTAATCCTGTCAGGTAAAGAGCACCAATCCCTTTAAATATGACAATGGCGATAAGAGCACAAAACATGTTTATAGCAGAATCACACATTGTTGAGCTGAGGGAGCTTTTGGAAGACAAGGCCAAATTCCGGAAGCAAATAAATGAAGTGCAATGCTGACGGACAAGTGTCCCAAGCGTCACGTTTTGCTGTTTGTTAAGGGCAGAACCTTTGAAGAAGGAGAGAGGAGCTGGTGTGGGTAACTGCCCTTCAGCAACAGGAATGCTGGGACTTTGGTGCAGTTGTCTTTTATCTCTCAGAGCCAGGTGAGCTTTCTTTAGTAAAGGTTTGATTTTACCAAGGGCTGTTAGTG
The DNA here is from genome assembly GCF_988280905.1 of Pimephales promelas. NCBI lineage: Eukaryota > Metazoa > Chordata > Actinopteri > Cypriniformes > Leuciscidae > Pimephales > Pimephales promelas. The sequence continues at coordinate 25,656,196 of NC_142790.1, forward strand.
AGAGAGGGACCTTACCTTTCTAAACTCAACCTAGCAGCAAGAACCCAGCAGTGTGCAGCATATCGTCGGTTAAAATTAATTGTAGAAATGAAAGCTCTCACAGCAGGTGAACTAAACCGAAAGAGCTGACGCATTAGCACCAGTATGATGCATTGATGTCTGATCTGAGCCCTGGAATGCAAAAATTCAAATTAGAGATGGTTGCAGTTGAAAACTTTTCCATCTTGCATGCATATAAAGTACTGGTAAAAAAGTTTTAAAGTCTATACTTTTCAATTGCTGGGTCAGATGTGGGTGCTTGAGTTCAAAATGTTTATATTTCAGTGTGCAGGAGTCTTTTATGTACTGTAGTTATAGCTTTCTTTAGGAATGGAAACACTGACCCAGGCAACAATGCTCCCAAGGCCAAGTTTATTTATTTGATATGAATTCAAAATGTTCAAAATTACAAGGCGAATAAGTTTCGGTCCTTTCACACATCAATGACTCAATCACTATACAACTCATAGAATTTTTAAGAAAAATAGTTGTGTGTGTAATTTGTATCTATTACTTTTACACATATTACATTATATACAGTATTAAAATATAATGTATTTAAAGGTGCTACATGTAACTTTGGGCCTGAAATTGCGGATACAACCTTTAAATAAACATTTTTTCAGAAATATGTATATTACATGTGTGTGTGCATATATATATATATATATATATATATATATATATATAATTATTACGCTGCCAAACGATTAATCGCGATTAATTGCATCCAGAATAAAAGTTGTTTTTTTTTATTTTTTATTATTTTATATATAAATACACACACATGCTTGTATATATTTAAGAAATATTTTATATAGTATGTACTATATATAAATTTATATATAATTTATATTATATATATTTAAATATTTTATATACAAATAATTAAATATACATGCATGTGTGTGTATTTATATATATATATAAAATAAATATACACAGTGCACCTACATATATTATGTAAACACAAACATAATATAATTTTATTATAGCGATTAGTAGCGATTAATATTGGAATTTATTTATATTAGATGTAATGGATGCATTACTTCATATATTTATGTGCTTCCTTATACTCTAAGCGTTTAGGAAGCTGAAGCTGATGAAAACAGTCCACCACCCACAATGTGTCTCAGTATACCAGCTCAATTAGTTTGACACGACGAGGCTGTTACTGTCTGAGCTCCATCGGGGCTGTTGGATGTGTAGAGTGCTTACCTCTTTCTAAATAGAACGTGTGCTTATTTTACCGAACCCTAGAGACTGACTCGCTCTCTCTGTTTTATTCCAGACAAATCATTTAATAGTTCTGTAACCATTCGCATCTGATCTGGAAACATGTTGATCAAGATGAATCGTTTTGTTTGCAGAACTGGTGGGTGATGATGCTCGAATAAAACAACATCAGCCATGATGATCTTTAGAAGAACGTCTAGTATTTGGTTTCCTAATTGACACCATAATGCTCAGTCCAATTTGTTTTGGATAATGCCGGACCATGTGTGTGAGAAGACCGTGTGGAATTGTGCGGCCCCCTGATGTCTGGAGCCATCTGGCTGTGGCCGGTTCATCTCTCTCCGAGTGTACACAGTAATTACAGGGAACCGGCCCACCCGAGCCTGACGAACTAACAGCGTTCGCTCTCTACGACTCTTCCTCATCGCTTCATCTTTTACTTTTTTCTTTTCCCACTTGCAGTTTCTCTCTAGCTCCATGTGATAAATATTTATGGGATGAAATGCATGCGGGAATCGTTTACAGCCCACTGACATTGAGTGGAGAAATTTGCAAAAGATACATGACCGAACCATCACCACAGAGAATCCCACCTGCCTCTGAGAGAAAAAAACCCTCCCTCTTAAAGATAAACGTTCCAATTAGAGTCCAAAATACCTTAAAAGCCATTACAACATCTTTTTTTTCTCTTTAGAAAAGCGTCAATGTGTTGGCGGTTTAACCCTTTCATGCATGAATTATGATAACCTCTGTCAGGATTTGTGACTGTGTGTTTTTATTGCTCTTATGGCATGAAAAACAAGATTTGGACTCTTTTTTACACAATTTTCTTTCTTCTTTTTTACACATTTTTCAAAGAGATTTTCAGAATTCCTAAACTGAAGAGATACTGTATTAAACACAATACAATAATCAAACCAGTATAGTGTGTGTATTTAACAAACTAATGAATAAAATTGTATCAAATCATGTGAAAACTATAAAATATATACAAAAAAATATACATTTGAAATATCGCAAAGGCAATTGAACGTCATGATAACCTCTGTCAGGATTTGTGACTGTGTGTTTATATTGCTCTTATGGCATGAAAAACAAGATTTGACTCTTTTTTTACACAATTTTCTTTCTTCTTTTTTACACATTTTTCAAAGAGATTTTCAGAATTCCTAAACTGAAGAGATACATATTAAACACAATACAATAATCAAACCAGTATAGTGTGTGTATTTAACAAACTAATGAATAAAATTGTATCAAATCATGTGAAAACTATAAAATATATACAAAAAAATATACATTTGAAATATCGCAAAGGCAATTGAACGTCATGATAACCTCTGTCAGGATTTGTGACTGTGTGTTTATATTGCTCTTATGGCATGAAAAACAAGATTTGGCTCTTTTTTACACAATTTTCTTTCTTCTTTTTTACACTTTTTTTAAAGAGATTTTCAGAATTCCTAAACTGAAGAGATACATATTAAACACAATACAATAATCAAACCAGTATAGTGTGTGCATTTAACAAACTAATGAATAAAATTGTATCAAATCATGTGAAAACTATAAAATATATACAAAAAATATACATTTGAAATATATCAAGGCAATTGAACGTCATGATAACCTCTGTCAGGATTTGTGACTGTGTGTTTATATTGCTCTTATGGCATGAAAAACAAGATTTGACTCTTTTTTACACAATTTTCTTTCTTCTTTTTTTTTTTTTTTACACATTTTTCAAAGAGATTTTCAGAATTCCTAAACTGAAGAGATACTGTATTAAACACAATACAATAATCAAACCAATATAGTGTGTGTATTTAACAAACTAATGAATAAAATTGTATCAAATCATGTGAAAACTATAAAATATATACAAAAAATATACATTTGAAATATCGCAAAGGCAATTGAACGTCATGATAACCTCTGTCAGGATTTGTGACTGTGTGTTTATATTGCTCTTATGGCATGAAAAACAAGATTTGACTCTTTTTTTACACAATTTTCTTTCTTCTTTTTTCACATTTTTCAAAGAGATTTTCAGAATTCCTAAACTGAAGAGATACATATTAAACACAATACAATAATCAAACCAATATAGTGTGTGTATTTAACAAACTAATGAATAAAATTGTATCAAATCATGTGAAAACTATAAAATATATACAAAAAATATACATTTGAAATATCACAAAGGCAATTGAACGTCATGCAAGTTGAACTATCTTTGATATCAGAACATGAGGACGTGATTCCATCAGAAATTTCTATAGCCTGTCAAGGTACAACAGTGGAAACCACTCAGATGCTCCCTCCAGTGTGCCAGTTTACCCTTATTAGCTGATAATTCTGGTTATGTTAGAGATGATGGACACATTTTTAGCATAGCCCTCCTCTAGAGATACGTTTTATTGAATCTCATCTGAAATAAGCAGTGTTGTAACATGCATAACGCTATCAGATTACTTTTTTGATGTTACAAGTAAAGTAACATACTCCTGACGAAGGTCGTGTGACCGAAACGTTGTGTGCGAATAAACTTGATTGAAAAGTGCAAGTAATGATAGTGTGCGGGAGTTCCTTATCTGATGTTACAAGTAAAGCAATGTGTTACGAGTAACGTGCATTACGTAATCAGATTACTTTTTGATCCAACAAGTAATGTGCATTACGTAATCAGATTACTTTTTTGATCTAACAAGTAATGCATTACAAGTCACATATAATAAGTCACATTATTTTTGTTGATGTCAAAAAGAGCTACTGGGATAGATAGAGGGAAATCGCTTCAGTTCAGAAAGCATTTATTAACTCCCTGGAGCCGTTTGGATTTCTTTTATGATGGATGGATGCACTTTTTTCGTTTTTCAAAATCTAAGGGACCATTCACTTCCATTGTAAAGCTTGGGAGAGCCAGGAAATTTTTTACTATAAGTCCAATTGTATTTGGCTGAAAGAAGAAAGAAAAAAAAATGTTTAGGTGAATTAACCCTTTAAGACCCCTGTAAGAGTATGAACTCAATGAGAATGAAACATTGAAACAAGTGAAACATTTCAAATTCCTCTAAAAGAGCAGCATCTGCTCAACTTTTGAACCCCAAACCGCAAACATATTTCCTGATACAAAGAGACCTAATAACCAAGTAAGAAGCAATAAGCTTTATTAAGTCCAGCACAGAATGCAAAGATTATCCAGAGTCTTTTTATAGTAGGTTTTTACCGGGACCTTTATAACGATTCATCACACATTCTCACTTCTTTCTGCTTTACAGTCATTAGGTTCAGTTCTCGAGTGTTAAGCCTGAGAATGAGGTGTTGAAGACGTCAGGATGTGAGGAATTTCTCAGAGATCTTCACAACGAAGCCTGTTAAAGGATCCTCCCTCCATATAACTGGTATGTTCTGCGAATACACTACTGTCCCATGTGTTTTAATATAAGAATTCTATTATATTCTATTTAGACATGAGACCAATTTTGATAACAGGCAGCAATTTTTTTTAATTATTATGATTGTATAATGTAATTTTGTAATGAATATCACTGTTTTATAATCAAAATAAAATGATAAAAACTTTAACATTTTTAAAATGTTTTAAAACCTAGTTTGATCAAATCCTTGTAAAAGCGGTGCTTTTTTGATCTCGAGGGGAAAACCCCAATACTTTGAGTTTCAGACCCAGTTTTGTACCCTGTTCATGGACAGTGCCAACTAATGAAAGATTTGACGCCGCTAATTGAGATTGATTGGACTGTTTAGGCGCTGTTAAAGAACAGCTCTGACGACTTGGCTCCCTCAGCACAGATACCGTAGCTTAAGCTCGTAAAAAATCTGCCGATTTCTCTCTCCTTTTTTCAGAATCGAGCATTTTGCATCACTTTGTTCTGTGTGTCTCTATGGTGGATCACATGTTCTCACACACCGGAAGTCAAAAGGTCACGTAGCTCGTCATGAATGATTTATTCAGGGAAATTAACATGCGCTTCTCAATCTGGTGGCTTGATGATTTTATAATGCATGTGTGCCGTCCGGTTAAAAACGCGTTGGACTAGATGGACCAAATCAGCCGAGCAGGAACAAAAAATGAAGCGGTTTTGCTGCAGCTCCTGTACCTCAATAACCATGTCCCCTTTCGCCAGAATCACTCTGATAATATACAGGCTTATTCATGAAGTAGATCTCAGTGAGTCCCTACATCCCTACAGGCCATTTTTTGTAAGCGCAGCCAAGTGAATTATGGGAAATGCATGGGGTTTTAATAATGAACTAGTGTCCATTCTACATGGAAATTATATTGATGTAGTCTTCCACATAAGCTGGTATAAAAGTTGCATGAACCAGAAAGTTAAACGTATTTAATATATAGTGGGATCAAAGCAAAGCCTTGTAATGCCAGAATAAACTAATAACGGATGATGAAGGCTCGTTGAGTGAGAACAATAGAAACATGAATGGAGCAGTTCACCTCGCCAGACATTAGACTGCAAATAGGTGTTTATGGGGGAAAACAAAAATGCATCTTTTTATCAGCCTTCTCTAAAAACTCACATATCATGGTCTTAGAAAATGCATCTTAAATGCATAGTTTTAGAGATAACATTTTCAGATTTGAAATGAAGCATAAGGAGACTTGTGGCTTTCTAAGTTGCTACATCACAGCCAAATAATGCTTTATACATTTAAAAATATATATCCTTTTTGTTTTTATGTTTTGACTTGATATATCTCCAAATGAATAAGAGAACTGTAAACTCTCAAGTGTTGGCTTTCTAAATATGTGTGTGTCTATTCAGAATGACTTTAGAGCAGCACCTTTTTATTTTGGGAATGCCCCACTTGCCAAAATGGGGAGTGTGCAGTAAGGTGTTAAAAGAAATGAAAGTTAATTTAAATGATGGACGTTCAGAAGTTCAGAAGGCCAGATTAATACAAAGCATTACGGTGTGTGCACTTTAAAAGTTTCAATTTCAGTCAGACTGAAGCAGAAATGTCTTTTCAAAATGTGAATACTTTAGTCATTTTAGTCACTTTAGTCACATCATTAGCTTAAGCAGATTGAGACCATTGGTGCCAGTGGTTTCTGTGATCTACTTTAGCTTTTGGGAAACGCACAGTGTCGTAGTCGAGACCACCTCACTCGAGTCCGAGTCGACACCGAGACCAGAGAGAGTCGAGTCCGAGTCAAGACCGAGGCCATAGAGAGTCGAGTCCGAGACCAGAGACGGTCGAGTCCGAGTCGAGACCTAATTTACTTTTATTTACTTAGAGAAATCCTTTTTTTTTTTTTTTTTTTACTGAATTTACTTAAGAGTTTAAAAAATATGATCAGTTTAGGGTAAAAAGGCCACATAGTAGGTGGTGTTAAAAGTAATTTTATTACAATTTGTCATGCGCAGTTGCGCACTAGAAAATCACCAATCACTGGGCGTGTCAATCAATTTAAAGAAATATTTTATTAGCATACATTAATAATCATGAAAAATATTTTTAATTGAACTCGAGTGGACTCGGGAATAATTCCGAGTCATAAAAAAAAATGTTCGAGTACGAGTCAATTCCGAGTCCAAATGGACACGAGTCCATGACAAGACCAAGACCATTAAAATATGGTCTCGAGACCGAGTCCGAGTCTCGAGTACTACAACACTGGAAACGCAGCCCTGGTTTTTAAAAAGTTGGATGATAAAGTGACTGTATAGCTTCGCCCATATGAGTTACTACAACTGGCCTTAGCATGGTGCGCACGCTGCGGAAGACGGAAATGATGTGTATTGTGTATTTGATTGCACAAATTTGATTCACACAAACATGTTTTGGTTTCAGCACTATTAAGGGATGTGTGTCAGATTGGTTTCAAACCTTAAAAAGCACTGAAATGATGTGCCTTTATGAGAGTTGCAACCAAAAAGCCGTGCCAATTACGGAAAACAGAAATCCAATAAGCCCAGAGGCTCTTGTATCAGGCGAGAGTGATTTAGTATTACCCCAAAACAGTGTTTGAGTGATTGTTATTAAAAATTATTTCAAACACCCAGATGGCTCCATTTAGTTTCCTAGATTTTCAGCAGGTTTCATTAAAATTGTGTTAGAACAACAACAACAAAAAAAGAGAAAGACAGAAAAATACACGCAATCATGGTTGTACCCAGAGAGAAGTATGCATGCAAAACAAAAGCTGTTGTGCAAACGTTTGCAGAGTCACACGGTGAATGAACCTCTTTGTTGATAATCGCACACGTGCATTGCATCATTTATCCGCAATTTGGTTGCCAGGACACTTCTGGAATGGACTGAGGCATCATTCCACTCTTCAAGCCGCATTCCGTCCGAAACTGAGCCGAGCGTCTTTTAAAACTAGCAGCTGCCATTCATTGTTTATTTTCAATTAAAAGAGCAATTTAACCAGTTTACGAGGCAGGATATGCACAGAGCAACTACCAAGTAATTAGTTAATTATCCACCGGTCACACCCACATGTCTCCAGCAAAAACACGTTAAAAAAAACATAATGCTTCCAATAAATTATACATTGTGGGAAAGGCTGCTTAAATATCAGTGGAGGAAGAGTCTCGCTTCATTTCCATTAGGAATATGAACACATCTGCTCGCTAGGATTCCATTTTTCTGGGGTCTGTCTGCAAAGGATTGCTCCCATGCTCTCTAATATGCACATCAAAGAAGCGCTCGCATCAGATATGTGCCGACTGAATATTGAGAATGCATTGCTCAGCCCTGCCGTGGCATTCGTTAATAAATCAAGTCATGCAATCGTTGGTGTCAAAGATGCATCCAATGTAAATGATTTAGATCATACAGGAATTATGCACAAGAAAGTGTAAGGTCACCTTAAAGCAGTGGTCTCAAACTTTGGCCCCCTACTTGATATTAAAGTTTAATGTTAGTGCGGCCCGTCGTTGCTTGTGCCAGGTTTTTTTTTAATATTTATTCCTTATGGGCTACCATAGATAGTCTCGTGACAGCTTACGGTGGGTTTGTTATCAATAGTTGTCATAGACTAGCCTGGTAATACCAGACTCTGCTACTTCACTTTGCTTCATAGACAGAGTCTGGAATGGCATAATAGAGAAGTGTTTTCTCTCGCGATAGGGGGCGCTTGTCTGAAGCGTTCACATGTTCAAATTCAGAAGAAACGTTACTAATAAAGATTGGATCAGTTGTGCTCCTTTTTGTGGCCCAGATTCTACCTCCAGCGGCCCCCAGTTAAGTTTAGTTTGAGACCCCTGCCTTAAAGGGATAGTTCACTTTGAAATACATTTTAGCTTACCTCAAGGGCATCCAAGATGTAGTTGTCTTTGTTTCCGCAGTAGTTTCAATTTTGATATTTTTAGGTCAAACCGTTCTTGTCTGTCAGTCATATAATGGAGGTCTATGGTCACCACCTCAAAGAGCATGCACAGAGAAGTCCAAATTAAAGATGATTTAATGACTCGTAAATGTAAGTACACATTGATCGCTTAAGACACGAAACGAGCGGTTTGTGTGAGAAAACGAACAGTATTTATATCGTTTTTACCTCTTGTAATCACAGTCGCATCACAAGCGCGCCGGAAGTGATCTCTCGCGCGTGTACGTCACTCATTGTTTACACAGAGATTTCAGAAGTGTTACCCTTCACTGTGAAGATCTAAAGATATTTAGATATACAGGAAACTGCAATGGAAGACGATTTCGATATATCAACAGACAACGTTGATTTTTTTTTTCGCAACCGCGCAAGAGATCACTTCCGATGCTTTCCGGCGCTTGCGCAGATCGAAGCACCACGCCTTCAGATCACTTGGACGTGGCTGTGGTTACAAGAGGCAAAAACGATATAATACTGTTCGTTTTCTCATACAAACCAAAGTTTTGTGGCCATCAGTGTGTACTTGCATTTACGAGTCATTAAATCATGTTTAATTTGGACTTCTCTGTGCATGCTCTTTGAGGTGGTGACCATAAACCTCCATTATATGACTGACAGACAAGAACGGTTTGACCTAAAAATATCAAAATTGAAACTACTGTGGAAACAAAGACACCTACATCTTGGATGCCCTTGAGGTAAGCTAAAACATACCAAAAATTCATTTCAAAGTGAACTATCCCTTTAAAGGGTTAGTTCACCCAAAAATGAAAATTCTGTCATGAATTCCTCACTCTCATGTCGTTCCAAACCTTTTGTTCATCCTCTGAACACAAATAAAGTATAAAAAGAGATCGTAAAGCGGTTTAGTCCAAATTTTCCGAAGAGACTCGATCGCTTTATATGATGAACAGATTGAATTCCTCAAGAACCAATGAGCTTCGTTCTCGCACGACAAGCAGGTTCGGTTGAGCTTCTGTTTAGGTTTGCTGATCAATGTTTAAATGTGAATAAAGGCCTGCATGATTACTGTTTTATAACTCGCACCCACAAACGTCTTGGTAGTTGAGCGCACCTGGTTTGAGCACTACATTAATTCTAGTGCTAATTATATAATTAAATTATATATAATTATTTATATAAATATATAATTATATAATTATAATATATAATAATAAAATAATATATAATACAATTATATAATTAAATAATAAATAATATAATTAATTATATAATTAAAAATTATATAATTATAATTTTTAGGTGAACCTTGTACTTTTTATTTGGTAAAGGTAAACAGTTTGAAATTAATGTAAACATCTAAACGATGGAACTACAGTGGTCTTCTAAAGGCTGTAAATAATTTAATAATGATAAAAAAAATATATTATAAGGGAAAGAATCTGCCACATCTCTCACTATTTGATTGGCAGAGCCATGAGAGAACGGGTCACCTGTTTCCTTGAGCACAGAATTGCATCTGTCAGAAAGAAAAAAGCAAAGCTGGAGAGACTGGCAGAATGAGAAGACAAAAAAATTGAAAGAAAGAATAGAGAGGCACTGGAGGGTCGATCGAGAGAGAGAGAGAGAGAATCCACTGGGGTGGAATAATCTCCACCAGGAGCAAAGTGAAGACCATCAAGCACATTTCACATGCAATTTAGTGTGACACGTCTGATGAAAACTGTCATAACCAGAGCACTCTAATTTACAAGCTTAAGAGCACGGCGACGTCTTTCAGGGCCAAAGCGTGGCGTTGGGCAGAAGCGTGCGTCAGAGTGAATGAGAGCGGTGTGAAGCGTTAGACATCTGGAGGGGCTGAGAAGGTCTCGATTGTAATACAAGGATTTTCAAATTGTCTTGTGGCAATCGTCGGTGCGAGTTTAGGGAGGGACAAGTCAATTGCTGCACTGCACTGCAAGTATAACGCACTTCAGAAGAGTGTAAGACTGGGGTTTGTTTTACTCTTTCAACTTTCTTGTAAGCTTTTTTATAAATCATTCATTCAGTGTGTCCTCATCTCACCAACCCCATCCTCTTATTTGTTTAGATTCCCTGAGGTAACACTTATTAAAGCAATATTGATGCAAGCTACACATCCCAGATCCTCTAAATCCTTCTTCATTTTGACATTATGACTTTTGTCCCGACGGGATATTGCAGAACTGATTATAGAGTGGTGCAGGTATATACGTCAGAATCCGGAAGATTTTCCTATGGGGTTTTTCAGTTTATGAGTAAAATAAGTTCTGTGCATGGTAAACAAAACTTGATGATACTCTGACGTTTTGTTCTACAAAGTAAATTACACACGCCCGTACCGAAAACAAGAATTTTGACATGTTTAAAAACTAATGTTTCTAATAAGTAACGAGATAAGAATGTTTATAGCGTGTAATGGGTGCAGTTAACATTAGTTAGTTTAACACACTCATAAACAAATCAAATAAAAAATAAAAAAAGGGAAATCTCGAAGAAATAAGCGGTGAATTAGTCTTCCGGGATCTGACGTCATACTTGCACCAGTCTATTGCAACCCAAATCATTTTGAACATTTAAAAAAAAAAGACTGCTTTATTTTTAATTATTTATTTTGCAACAAAAACTCACAAAAATTGTTAGATAATATGAGTATATTTTACTGTATAACATCAGTAAGCATGCAAATATGTGTGCATTACACATACATATGAATTTGTCTTTTTTTGTGCATTAATATATATATTAATGCACACAAAAAAGACAAATTCATATAAAATTATAGAGAAATAATGCAACAATAGTAATATAAAATGATACACACACATACAGTATATAAATATACAAACAAAAATTGTTAGATAATATCAGTGATGATACTGTAAGTATATTTTACTGCATAAAATCAGTAAGCATGCAAATATATGGCTCAAAGGTGTGCATTATATTACCATTGTCTTACCATGGCATTATTTTTCTATAAATCACATCATAATCATAAATCATAATTACACAAACTTGCACTCTGCTACACACTGACTCACATAAAATGACTAACTTATGTAAAGACTGATGGACATGATGGTCTTTACATTAAGATCCAGGACAGACAAAATATTTGTTTGGTATAAATGTCTCAGTTTGAACTGTGGGAGATATATAACTTCAATATATTTATTCCCGGTGCATTTCGGACGCTTTTTCCCTTGAGCTTCTATTTCACGACACTAATTGACCATTAACAGATAAGATACATTTTATGAGTCCATTAAGTAAGTGTAAGTTAAATGACAATCGAAAGGGTCAAGTCATTGTAATTTCCCACGATGGTCCAATGGTGCAGGTTCAGTTGGCGGACATAATTGGCTTTGCTCGTACTGCTCCAGGGAGATGCCTTCAGGCTTGCGTCTTTGCAGTCGTTTATTAACATTTAATACGTACACTTTTTTCCTCCAGACAGACAGAGAACCAAGCCCTCCCTCTTCACTGCAGCGAGTTTGGCGGCATCCATGTTTAATACAGATTAGTCGACTCTGGAAACATCACCCTGCTGATCTCAAGGCCATGTGGAGGGGGAGGTGAAGGTGACGCCAGCCCCCGTTTGACGCATCCGTGACACTTTTTTCTGCTGGACCTGCACCGGTGAGCAAATAACCAGATCCAAAAGGCCACCTGTGTCTCAAAATAACAGTAAAATGTCAAATTAGTTTGGTATTTACAAATGTGATGCTCTTAACCATGGCGTTGTTATGAAAAATCTTTACAGAGAACCCGTACCTTAATCCTGAGAGAGAAAAACCTGGCCAACAGCGAGGAGAAAAAAAAATGAAGAGCTCCCTTAAGTGAGAAAAAAGCAACTTGGTAAGCAAGATAAAAAATAAAACAAACAAAAACACCCCTACGGAGAAGAAGCCATCTGCCTCTGCTAGGCATGCATTTCTAAAAATGAATCATCAATCTGTTCTTTAACTATAGTAAACAGTCGTATGACTCCAACTCTGTGTTGAAAGGCAGTAAGCTAGAAAATAAGAATCATCTTATGTGGCAATAAAGGAAATGAAGCTCATGTTGCATATAAATCAGCGCAGGAAAAACATCCGGCTACTCTATGCAGGCCACCGACTGGGCTTTGGCCATGCAGAGGATTGCATTTTCGAAATTTCATCTCTTTCATACATGGTGATAAACTCAAACTACCATGAAACAATAAAAAGCGCTGACCAAATAGCCACCGTGTCACCCGCTGTGTTCTTTTGCAGCTCGTAGTCTTCGGCCTTACGTAAGCATATGCTGAGATCATTGCATTTCTGAAATAATTGCTTAGAAAAATTCCCAAGCGCCAAACTTCGTCTGGTTAAAGACTCTGAACAATAGAGATTAGAAAGCATAAAGCCCGCTCTGATGAACTGAAATAGAAGCACGTGCTGTCAGACGCCGTGTTAATTTCATTACTAAAAAGATTTGCAAATATTTGCAGTTTCATCCAGTTACTTTTTGATTTAAAACAAAGAGTCATAGGATTGGGCTGCAGCGCTGTAATAAAGCCAACAGAGCAAATACAATAACGTATGATCTGTCAGCGAACACTGTGTACACAGAAAGCACAAAAGAACACGTTTCCCTCGATCCTGATATTTACACATTTCCTATTTTACTGCAGCACACGAGCACCTCCGAAAGACGCCTGATTTCTTGAATGCTCCGAATCAGCTGATAAATAATGCATACGCATTTATTGATTAATATTTCACTAGGTGAAGGTTGCTGAGGAATTCTTGAGCAGGCCAATAATGCCTTGCGTGATAAACAGTGTATTTTCCTGGGGATCGACGTTAGCGATTGGATCGGACAGTATTTGTGCATCTTACTGCCTCTAATGACACTTGTGGTTATTGGCAAAGTGAAGGTTAAGTTAATGAGCTGTGGACTGGACGGTCATCAGTGCTTCACGTCTAGAAATTAGTTCATAAAATATCAAATCATTGGACAGGTTTGCACAGTCCAAGACTGCATGGGTTTCTTGGCTTGGTCTTCTAAAAAATGCTTTTGGACCAATGCCATCAGAGTAAATGCTCAAGGGCAACTCGGGCTCTGGAAACTTCAGGCAAAAATAAAAAAAAGCGAAGCAGCGTTGCATTGCAACAACCTTTCGGCCCATAACCTCGACTGTTCTCTGCAGTGTGTCTCCGATGTTCTACCTGGTCAGGCATGATAAGCTTAAAATCTTCATCACAGTGCCTGTATTATGCATGGGTTGTTCAGCCTCAGCACTGTGTATAAAGATGTTGTGCTGGACCATTTACAATGTTGCTAAATTTATTTTTAATATCAAAATCAAACAATTGTACACCACATCCATCCATCCATTGATCACAAGCAATATAAAAACACAAATTTGAACTCATTTGGAGTATTTTGGTGCTACAGAACACTGCATTTTTCTCGCTCCATGTGGGCAATGGTTTTGACATCGTATCGCCAATTAGCTAGGATCTAAACTTGTGGGTGGCGAGCCAAGGAAAAATAACACTGCAAAGTGCGAATAATGAAACAAAATATGAATGACAAATGAATGCAAATTATACAACTTATGGTACAGAGGAAAAATTCGCAAGTGTGTGTTCTAATGTTTTGTACAGACAACAATGTTAGCTCTATGTTGCTTTAACAAAATGTACAAAACAGATTTACTATTCAGTCTGTCGTGTTAATTTTGTATAGTGCCAATGCAGTTAATAGTAACACCATTAATAATAAATGTCATGACTTTAGGAACATTTCATCTATCTATCTATCTATCTATCTATCTATCTATCTATCTATCTATCTATCTATCTATCTATCTATCTATCTATCTATCTATCTATCCCTTTTGGAGTGATCTACCTATTTTTTCTGGGGGTTTTTTTCTTTTATATAGAAAAGACGAGACAACACGTCAATGGAGAGTCTGTGGCTTAAAATATAAACACTGTCCCTTCATTTAGACGAGATATATGCTAATGTATTGATGCTGCTTTTTGCATCAGATAAGCATCTGTTTTAAAAAAAGAGAGAAAAAAAAGAAACCCAGGACTAAAACTGCCTTTCATGACGTTATTAATGACATTACCAGGCAGCGATGTAATATCTCATGCGCGTGCACACACACACACACACACACACACACACCTCACATTATGTTTAGCGCCACAAAATATAAAGACGAACAGCAAGAACAACAAAGACGGTGTTGTTGAGAGGCTCTCTTTAGGCGTTACGTTGAGTCTGACATCATGGGAACTCCGCAACCTTAAAAGAGACGGTAAAAATACAACGGGAGATACACAGTTCGGCTCTCAGTGTGGAATGATAAGGACTAACTAACTGCGTCTCCTGTCAGCTCCTCTTCCCGCCGCTCAAGGCAGCAGAGCAGTCACGTGACAGCAGCGAGGGCTCACAGGCTGAGAGAACGCGCTTCATTCGCCATACTGTGTTTTGTGCCATAACGCATTTTTATCGCAACATTTTACTCCCACTCGGTGAGTACGTTTCCAGGCCTTTTTGTAACCCTTTTTGTCTTTTCACTTGCTCTTTTTTTTATTTTTTTCTCTCTCCTTTTGCTGGGGTTTGAGCGTTGAGATTTGAAAAAGTGTTGTTTTGAGGCGTTTTTCGATCCGTACCTCAAGTTTTTAGTATGCAGTGATTCCTATCGGGCTATTCAGTACTGAGTGACACTGGCCAAGTACGTGCTTGCAGTCGTGTGAAATCATGCAACTGGTTTTTAAATGGCCATGGCAGTTCTATTTTTACGTATGTACGATGATGTTTGTTTTGAACCCTTTTTCCTTTTTTGTTCTCTGCCATAGACTTTTGCTGTAGATATGCTTTGCTTGTATTTTGCGGTGTTGTTCATGAGAGTTTTGTGATTTTGATGTCACCGAGCGAAGCATTTGCTTTTATTTTGGTCTTTTCTTTAACACCCAAAAGTCATTTTGAGACCTGGTGACGTTTTAATGGAAACTTTTCTTGCAGCTTACCTGTCACGTTTGTTTTATTTTTGCTGGTTTTTCTTTTCTTTTTCAATGCCTTATACTTTTGCAGATGATTTTGAGGTGAAGTGATTTTTGGAGGTGCTCATTTTTCACGTATATGATGCAAATTAAGGTGTCTATGAAGGGAACTATTGTTTCTTTGGGGGAAATATCAATCAGTGCGTCTTTGCTTTCGCCGAAGATGAACAGACTCTCCTTTGCAGGTATATAAGGACAAGAAATGCAACCTTTCAGCACATGTCTGTTTGCAAATAAAAGCAAGGCGATTCTGAAATGTTAATCTGTGAATCATGTATTCTTTGGCTGAGAGGTTTAATATCTGTAGTTGTGCTTATATGTGCATAACCATACTGAAAATTAATGTGAAACTATGTGGAGCCTAGTGTGAATCATACTTTTATCGTTATGTAGATTACAAGATTAAAGTAAGTGGATTTCTTATTCACCCTATATGTGGATTTGATAGTATTATATTTGAAAGATTCAGCCCACATATCATCTAAAACATAGGATTATAAATGTGCATATGCCAAGGTCCCACTAACTGCAGTTTAGTGTTTCAATGACAAATATTCAAATATAACACGTGTGTGTGTGTGTGTGTATATAGACCAACAGAGCACATTTTAATGCTGGTAAATAGCTCAATTTAACCGACAACATTGAATAAAAGGGGTAAAAACACATGTAGATGTCTCACAACTGAAAATAAAGAGTAATTAGGATGTTAAACTGTCCCAAAAGAGATTCTGCATGCTGTTTCTTTCAGCACCATGGACAGCGGTTTGAGTTGAGTTCACAAATAGCATTTCAGCACTCTGCAAACAAGCACAACTTTTTCATGGCTTCTGTTATATACAGCGGGGAACCTTTCGCAACACATCTAAAGCTTATTTTCAGATCTGACCACTTAAAGGGATAGTTCACCCCCCCAAAAAAAGGAGTATAAATCTTTTACTCACCCTCATGTCGTTCCAAACCTATATGGACAAAGACAGTTCAAAATATCTTCTCTTTTGTTCCACAAAATAAAGTAAGTCATACAGGTTTGGAACGACATGATGGCTTTTTTTTTTTTTTTGGGTTGAACAATCCTTTTCACTTTTTTCCTTTCTAAAAATGTATTTTAGAGAAAATCTGTAAGCGTTCTGTTCACATGCTTTTCCCATAAGCACTGATCAGTGACACAGCAAGGTGTGTGTGTGTGTGTTTGTGGGGGTGGGCATGGCAATAACAGCTGTTGTGTTTTGTTTTTTTCATCTTGAGCTTCAGCTATTCCAGTTAGCCTACAGAATATCTTAATATCGGCCATTGTAGTGATGGCGAAGGTGCGTGGCTGCATTGAGATGTACATGGCGTGTGTTGAAAGGTGGCTCTGCTGCGTTGATAAATGTCTCTTTCTCTGTCATGCCTCCAGCTGGGTGTTATGATAGCCGGCGTTACTTCCTGCGGCGTCATCTCGGCCCTCCAGGCAATTTTCCCCTGTTATCTGGGCGTCGCACATGAGAGCTATAAATGAGGGTTGAGAAATATAATAGCTTATTCGTGGAGATGGCTTTGAGCTCATGAATAAAACATCCTTTCGCTAGTGAAGGACTGTTTACGCTGGACACGTGCCCATCATCTGAGTGGAGTAGAGCTGGACTGGTGCATGATTTGTGGGTTGATTTGTGACTCCTGATCTCCTTAAGATATCACATTGTTATTGATATCAGTTGTTTCCTTACAGACATTATAGCCGGCGGGATACTTTTTACCCAGAGGGATTTGCAGGAATGTCTTGGTCTCAGATTCTCAGACTGCCAAAGCAACAGGACGTAAAGGATCAGAGTTAAAACCCCTTTGAACTGCAGTCTCTGATCCGTCACTTGGGGAAAAAGAAACATAGCCTGTTAGGAAAACGTTGGGATGGAAACCACAGCGGTTTGATTCTGTCGAGTTGTTTTCGGTTATTTTTGCACCGTGAGATTGATACTTGATGGATTATTTTAAAAGCATAGTTCATCCTAAAATGAAAAATGCCATCATTTACTCACGTTTCTTTCTTTTATGGAACACACAAGATATTTTTAACAACGCTGGGTTTTAAACAACATTGGACCCCATTGACTTTCATTGTTTTAACACAGAAGAAAGAAAGTCACACAGGTTTGAAATGGGCTGTCAAACGATTAATTGCGATTAATCGCATCCAAAATAAAAGTTTGCGTTTACATAATATATGTGGGTGCACTGTGTATAATTATTTTATATATATAAATACACACACATGCATGTATATTTAAGAAAAAATATTATTTCTATATAAAATATTTATATATAATATAAGTTATATATAAATATATGTACAGTATATACATCTTATACAAGCATGTGTGTGTATTTATATATATATAAAATAATTATACACAGTGCACCCACATATATTATGTAAACAAACTTTTCATTTTTGATGTGATTAATCGCGATTAATCGTTTGACAGCCCTATTCGCAACACATTTGACTTTCGAGGCAAGTAATTTTGATTTAAACAATTCATCAAACATTCAAATATTGTGCACTGATTAATTGTGCACAAAAACACTAGTAATATATTAAGAAAGTACATTTTGGTTTTATGTTGAAAGTAAGTGAAAAATTAATATTTTGACTTGTCTTTTTTGTCGTGTCGCCTCATTTCACACTGACATTTTAACACTGAGATTTCTAAATGACATTCTAATGACTGCAAGACTTCATTGCTTTCCCAGACTCATATTCTAATCAACAAAAATTCAGTGTGATGAAGGACGTAACTGCTTTTGAGTTCGCAATGAGCTTATTTTCTAACATATTCATATCATAATAACAAGCAGAATGAGTTAAAAGCTTCTCTCTCTGAAGGACTCTAACCTCTCATGTAACCCAGAGCTGATAAACAGCTCACCCTTGGCCACGAGCACTGGGCTTTTATAATCTCACAGGAATCGGTTTCCCTTTCCCAAGCTGTAAATTTGATAAATGTGAGGATTCTTCATTAAATAATCATTTTCTGAACAATCAAACCAATTTCTGAAGAACAAGGGCAGTCTAGCTGAGCTTTTAAGTGCCAATTATTTTAAAGCATTCACATTATAATACAGTCCTTAAGTGCAACCTCTTCAGTGACATGTACTCCAACAACTTTTCCAATTAAATTGTTTTGTTAACCTTGTGTGAGATTCTGAGGTTCAGCCAATCATTACAATGAGCTCAATCATGTCAATCATATGCAAGATTTTGTCCTGCCCCAGAGTTCAAGTCAATATGAAATCAAAATTGATCCTATTTTCCTTATCAATACATGCATATCTATCCAAAACAACTTTCATGCTGTTGTCACTGAGCACTTTTATTTGTAACCAAACACCAATAGAAACCACTTTTCACAATCCAATTATTTCCAATAGATACAAATATAATCTTTCTAAACACATTTTTCATGTTTCACTCATACACTACCATTCAAAGTCAGTCATTTTATTTTATTTTTAAGAAAGTGGTACTTTTATTCAGCGTAGACGCATTAAATTGATCAGAAGTGACAGTACTTTAGTAACAAAAAATAAATAAATCTAATAAAAGCTGTTCTGTCTGCTCATCAAATAATCACAGTTTCTACACATATATTAAGTATCACAACTGTTTTCAACATTGATGTTAATAAGTAGGGCTGTCAAACGATTAATCACGATATTATTTATATATAAAATATTATTTATATATAAAATATTTATATATAATAGAATTTATATATAAATCTATATAGATGAAAATATTTCTTAAATATATACAAGCATGTGTGTGTATTTATATATATATATATATATATATACAAAATAATTATACACAGTGCACACACATATATTATGTAAACACAAACTTTTATTTTGGATGTGATTAATCGTTTGACAGCCCTCTTGAGCACATTAGAGTGATTTCTGAAGGATTACATTACATTCATTATTAATGACAATAATGCAATGTATAGGATTACAATAGGATTACATTAGACTTCTGTGACACTGAAGACTG
Organism: Pimephales promelas; assembly: GCF_988280905.1. NCBI lineage: Eukaryota > Metazoa > Chordata > Actinopteri > Cypriniformes > Leuciscidae > Pimephales > Pimephales promelas. Next base: position 25,675,916 of record NC_142790.1, read on the forward strand.
CAGGAATGATGCTGAAAATTCAGCTTTGCATCACAGGAATGAATTACATTTTAAAATAGCTTAAATTAAAATGAAAACAGTTCTTTTTTTTAATATTTCATAATAAATATTTTTTTTACTGTATTTATGATCAAATAAAATCTTACCAATCCCACACTTTTGAACATATGCGTATCATCTTATAACCCTGACATTAAAATGGGTTGCGAATGTTGTTTGTTGTCTTTAGTCGAAAACTTTTAGCTGATCTGTGCTTGTTCGATTTAAGGCAGAAATGGTTCCCAAACTACATGATGTGAGTCTTTTTAGTTGTTTTATTGAAACTGCACTCTGGTTTATTAATGCGATCATTTATAATAGAACTTATCAGCTGTGTTTTTTCCTGAACTCTAAGAAAACAGCCTAGGCCTCCAATCTCATTCTAGCAGAGAAAACAGTTATTTTACAGTGTGTTTAGGTTGACAGCAGGTTAATGGGCCGGACTGAGAGATGCAGCTCTATGGGGCATCAGTGTAATAAGTGTGTGGTCTGATCTGTGGTTTGATCCTGTCACTTACTCGCAGCTGAAGAAGCTGTTCCATCAGCCAATCAGCTCTGAGTCCAGTATATAGGAAGAAATGCCTTCCTAGCGCTCACTTAAGACCCGTTTGGCCACAACCCGAAGCTCACAAACATTTTTAGAGTGAGTGTGTGTCCAAGTTTGTACTTTTCAGTCCTGGTTTCAGTCCCATTAGATTCACGGTGATATTCGAAAGACTAAGTAATATCACATGGCACAGAAAATCCAACTGGCTTGTTTTAGTTTTTGCTTTACAAACTTCATTTACTTGTTACTCTGAAAAATCAGTCCAGCTCGGATTGTTTCTCACTTTGTTCCAACTGAGAAACTTTTTTTTTTACCATACTTTCGCACAAGGGAAAGTATATATATATATATATATATATCTTCAACAACTTTTCCAATTAAATTGTTTTGTTAACCTTATGTGAGATTCTGAGTTTCAGCCAATCATTATAATGAGCTCAAATCAGAGATTATTGATGTCAATCATATGCATGTTTTTTGTCCTGCCCCAGAGTTCAAGTCAATATGAAATCAAAATCCTATTGATCCTATTTCCTTATCAATACATGCATATCTATCCAAAATATGGATAGATATGTGCATATATAGTGTATTGTATTATTGGTGTATAGTAGCCCTCAAACCATATAGCCCTTAATCCTGTAATTGTGGACAAATGTGGGCACAGAGGATTTAGGTGTGATCCTAATTTTTTTTTTTTTTTAAATGTTATATCACTGTCATCGATAAAGTTTTGTCTGTCTATTTATGGTGTTTTTTTTTATTTTGGGATTATTTTTGAATTTATTTACTTCAAAAAGCACCATATTTTCTATGTAAATGATGCTTATTTTTATGTTTTATTTATTTATTTATTTTTTTTAACTACATTAAAATATCATTCCAATAAGTTCTTCGAGCTAAAACCTAAAGATGAAGTGACTTTGCTGTCACCTGATGTTGCATTTTGGCTTATTTTAGAATGATCTAAATTACAGTTTTTCCCATTCATTTCTATGGGTGCCCATTTTTGACCCAAATACAAGATTAAGGAGTCCGTCCGCCCCCCCCCCCCCCCCCCCACTTACCATTGTAGAATTGAGTCAAAAAATGAAGAAATGTTGTAGAAAGCATGTTTTGATTATTTTAAACTATATTGACAAAAATGTTAAGATGCTTGCTTGTTTTCTACAGTATTTCTGTGCATCATTTTAAACAGTTCAAGTGTTATAGATTCTTTAAGTGTGAAGCCTTTTAATGTGAAAAAAAAAATACTTAATGCACCTTTAAAGCAATGAGAATATTTTAAATTCCAACAATAATTACTAAACATTTGTTCCCACATGTACAAGTGCAGTCTTGAGAATACATGTTTGAATGTTGCGTGCCTTTAAGCGTTAACGTGTATTCCTTACTGGGAAATATTTATACCTTGTTGTCTATGGCAGATTAAATCATGATTCACTTCATGGAATCAATTTCACAGCCTATTTCAGCAGCGCCGTATCCCGCATCCAACTGATGTCATTTTACCCCACTATTTGTCTCGCTTGGGATGCACAAGCTTTCCCAATATATTTATCCCTCTCTGTTTATCAAATCAGCCTGCATAAAATCTTCATTAATGCACATGATTGAAATCCCAGTATTATAGCGAGGCAAGGCTGGGTCTTTGTACAACTTCCTTTTTTGCATGTACACAATCACACTCATTTTATGTCTGGGTGTGTTATTTATTAAGGGCAGATCAGCACGATTCAGAAGGATTATATTAAGTGCAGATCTCTGGGCTTGTCAACATCAGGGAGAGATGCGTTCCATCAGCTACAAGAGCTGTCGACTTTAAGACAGCTCCTAAACTATTGGAGTTATACTGTGACAAAGCTGCTCTCGCACACTGTCACACCCTTGTTTGTCCTGTCACACTCTTGTAATGTTGCACTGTAGACTTTTGCCCTCACATCAGCACTTGATCTAAACTGGTCAACCAATATTCATGCCATATTACTATATAGAGGGTAAGTTGTCAGATAGCTAATAAAAATATATATTATATAATATATAATTAAACATTTTGTGCTCAGTAAGTTTTTCTCTTATGCTTACCAACTGCAGTTATTTGATCAAAAATACACTCTTAGAAGAAAAGGTTCTATATAGAACCTTAAAAGGTTCTATCAGCGAGCACTACGTATTTGGAACCCCTAAAAGGTTCTATACAGAAGCCATTTTAAGGGTTCAATAATAAGGGTTCTTTGTAACCAGGAAAAAAGTTCTATATGGAACCTTTTGGGTTCATTCACTATCATTTGTTTTGTCCTTTCCGGATTTATATTTCTTATTATTGACAAACATAAAGAGCCTAAAATATATTTATGAATGCATGTGAATGATCTCAAAATTCAAGATATGGGGGTTAGAAAATGTATATATTTAATCAATATCACACGAAGAGTGCCATTTCAGTTTTACTCCTCCATAAATCAGCATGATTAAAATGTGATATTAAGTTACTACAACAGTTTACAAAACCACAAAATGTTGCAGAATTATGGAAGCGTATTGCATTCACTTGAAGAAAAAAATCTACTCTGTTTTTCTGAATGAATGAGTTAATTATCTTAGAATTATGAGATAATTTTTCATGGAAAAAAAGTTTTTGCTCTGTTTTTCTGAATTGCTGAGTTTTTGAGATAATCAAGTCATTAATTCAGAATTTTTCCCATGAAAAATGATCTCGTAATTCTGAGATAATGAACTCATTAATTCAGAAAAACAGAGTAGATTGTTTTTTCTTCAAGTGAATGCATTACGCTTCTGTACATAATAATAATATATGAATAAAAAAGAACCTTTGTGCCAAATGGGTTCTTTCTTGTCATTATAGAACCTTTTTTAGCATAAAAGGTTCTTTTGAGTCGAGTAAAGAACGCTATGCTTCATATATAGAACCTCAATGAACCTTTTTTTCTAAGAGTCTACGGTAAAAACTGCAATACTGACACGGTTAGGTTCAGTTATGTTCATTCGTAGCTTGGTTTTCCTGATCTTTTAGTTTGTTATTCATCACATGTATTCCCTTGGTTGAGTTCCCGCCTGTCATCCGTCTCCATGGTCACACATCATTATGAGTTCGTTTGCTTCATCTGTGTTTGATTATCACCTTGTTATCTGCACTACTTAAGTTCCTGCATCGGTCTCGTATACAAATGCTTGTGTCGTCTTTGCCTGTCCTTATTTAATACTACTTTGTGGAATATTATTAAACAGCATTGGAATCTTTCGTCTTTGCATATTACAATTTAAAATATCTGTTTTCAATTTGAATACATTTTAAAATGTAATTTATTCCTGTGATCATCACTCCAGTCTCCAGCGTCACATGATCCTTCAGAAATCACTCTAATATTTGCTGCTCAAGAAATATTTCTGCAGAAACATTTGTGCTGCTTCGTGAAATACGTTTTTTCAGGATTCTTTGATAAATCGAAAGATCAAAAGTCCAACATTTCATTGAAATGGAAATCTTTTGTGACATTATTAACGTATTTAATGTCACATTTGACTGAATAAAGTTATTACTTTCTTTCAAATAATAAACCAAAAAATCGTACTGACCACAAACTTTTGAGTGGTAGTGTGTATATATCTTGCTTTCATAAAACCGTCACACACACAAGAGCAACAGTCACACAAAATTGCAGTAATATCGTGGCTATACTTTTTAGTATTTTATACTTTTAGTTATTGATCCCTCAGCGCCAGCTAGACATCCTTTTCTTTTCTGTGAGGCATCAATCCTTACTCATTGCTGAGTCAGAGTGTTTGAGAGTTTTTTTATTTCGAGGAAATGAAAGAAAAGCCTTTCTATAAAGGTGGGGGTTGTTGTTGTGAGTGTAAGAGAATGCTGTACCTCATATTCTGTATCTATCTTTGTTCCCTTCACTTTTTCTTGACCTCCTCTGCCGCACTCGTGTTTTGCCTCTCTATTTCACACTCCATTTATGCGGTGTGTGTGTTATAACTGTAAAGGCTGTAATCATCCTCCCTCATTTATTACTAGAGCAGAGTTTGGCTCCTCCCACACGCTCCTCTGGCTCTTCAAGACATGTTAGGGAGGGAAGAGAATCAATCATCTCCCCGAGCTATTCCAGTGGACAAACACATCCAGACCTGCCCACTGGAATACACTGACGCTTTTAACAATTGCTAGCTTGTAGCTGAGAATTTCTTCATTGCAAGATAGTGCTTGTTATGTAGATTCACCCAATTCATTCACTTGCTCTGCTTGCATGTTAGTGTATTTGCTTGCACTATATCAGTCTTAGAAAGCAAGATGAAGGATAAAGATATTCGCTCACTGAATAGATTCATCCAATATCTTGTTAGGCCTCGATGATTGCCGACTGTTAGCATCACAAGTGCTTATCGATATTGCCTCATCACACTCATGGCCAAACAAAATGAAACCCGGTGTTGGTCCAAACTGGTGAGCAGGTGGTTGTGGTGTACCGATGCTGGCCTGGTAGAGTGGGTAATACTACATCCAAATGTCCATGAGTGATGAATACACTAAAACTACTCCATCTGGTTCACACGAGCAGCAGCTGGGTCGGGTCGAGATCAGCTGGACTTCACCTGGACCAACTGGAACCATATGCTCAGACCCGGGATATCAAATACTAACAGTGTAAACCTTACACAAACGTCACGTTTCACTGTAAAATCCAAAGAAAGAAAAAAGACATTATGTTTTGCATTAAAGCCTATTATCTTTGGGTGATATTTTTTTTGAGATGATTAAGCACATTTTCTCTGCATGTTCTCATTGATATTAATGTATCTGGATGTGTGTATTACTTTTCTTATTCTCAATACTTTAATACACAGATCCACAGATTTTTTTTAAATTATTATTAATCTATATTATATAGATATTTTTTTTAATTATTTAAAAATATATATTTTTAATTACAAATTACAGAGGTAATTGTTGGTTTAACTTAAAAAAAGTAAGTAACCTGGTTGCCTTAAAATTTTAAGTTGATTGAACTGGAAAAAGTGAGTTAATACAATGAAAGAGATTGATTTATTCATCAGAAACTCATCTGAACTAAATAAATTATTTAAGTTGATTTGACAAAAGAAAAAAATGTTGTGATAACAAATCTTGAAAATATTTTTTTTTTGCAGTGAAGGAATACTACCATGACTTGTTTTTACTAGCATAAATGATTAAATTATATTAAGAATTTGAAGGGAAATGTGCTTAACTGACATGAAAGATAGTCAACAATCCCCAAAAATGTAATAGTGCAGGGATGGGCAACGATTAATCACGATTAATCGCATCCAAAATAAAAGTTTGTGTTTACGTAATATATGTGTGTGTGGTGTATAATTATTTTGTATATATAAATACACATACTGTACATGCATGTATATATTTAAGAAATATTTGCATGTTTATACTTTATATATATTTATACATACTGTAATTAATATTATGTATAAATATAAATATTTGATATATTAAGAACACATATTTCTTAAATATATACATGCATGTGTGTGTCTTATATTGACACTAAAGGGTGCCATGTGCGTTGGATGTATACGCATTGTCAAAAGCGTCAGTATGACGCCCTGGGATGAGAACGGGCTGGAAAATATATAACATTTCTGCGTTTGGAATTGCATATTCTCTTGAGTAGGTAAAAGTATGAATGTGTTTAGTAATCTAGATTTTTGGCCATGTTGTCATTATCATGTGACCTACTAGCGTCAGTTGCGTCGCCTCACTGCCATTCATAAATCCCGTCCCGTGGCCTTATGGGATAGTAAAGTGTTTATCGTATGCACACTTTCAGTGTCTCGCTAGAGCTAGTTGGTCATCCAGGTTCTTTTTGCCTTCTGTTTTATGAGTACTGTGAATTTCGGACACACTGCTCTTGTCAAAAATAGTTTTTGCTATGTAAAGTGTGTGATTTCAGATACCGCCTATGTCTTTTTAGTGCAGTGTTGTGTGTGGCTGTAGCAAATGCACAATGTTTGAGTATCCAAAATAAACACGTTATTCACAAAAACAAAGCAAACATGCAGGAGATCACAGGATAAATGACAGAATAACACAACCACCTTATAGGAAAATATAAACAGGGCTAAACAAAGAACTGAGAGGAACTAAGGGCTTAAAGGTACAATATGCATGAGTTCAACGGGAACCAACGGTTTGACCTTTCAACGTGATTTTTGCATCGCAGAGCGAGTGCAAGACGAGCATTTGTGGTTAAAAAGTACATAAATGTTCATAAAATTAAAAAAGATGGTTTCGCTAGATAAGACACTTGGTTGAGATCGTATGAAGCTGCATTGAAACTGCAATTTTGACCTTCAAACCATTATATATATACCAACTATATACCAAAATCCTGGAATATTTACCTCAAAAACCTTGTTTTCTTTTCGACTGAAGAAAGAAAGACATGGTGGGGGCGAGTAAACAATCAGGACATTTTAATTCTGAAGTGAACTAATCCTTTAAAGGTGCCATCTGGAACTAAAAATCAAAAAATATTCCATATTCCATAACAGATGGGGGCAGTATACCTCCAGAAAATGTGTTGTGCCGCGGCCGCACGCACTCACGTCTTCAAACAACACAAGCGAGCGCTGTTTTGCTCTCTTTCTCCGCATATTATTCAAATCATTTGTCACGATAGTAAAAGGTCGGAAGACCGCAGTTTTTACGTGGAGCATTTGGAGATTTTTAGAGATCAGAGACTCAATGAACAACATCTCAACAATAAATGATGAAGACCGACTCATAGACGCCTGTCTCAAAAACAAGCTGTTGCATTTCGACGATATGGGAAAATAAAATCCTGCGGGCTATTATTTTAAGTTTACGGTATTCCTTTTGTTCATATTACACTTTTATTGTTAGTTTGAATTAATTTGACAGACAGCATTCGCTGATGTTGATCAACCTAGCGCCATTCAAAGCTGCCAACTCTCACAAATTCACCGTGAGACACATGCAATTAACACTTAGCAAGCAGGTTAGTTAAGCTCTTAGATTCTGTCAATTTTATTATGCAATTCATACAATAAATACCGTTTTGGCGCTTGTACATGTTACACCAGAGATCCCTAGCGCACGTGAACCGATCATCTCTACTAGCTAATGGAAAAAGAACCCGAACACTGTTGAAAGATACAGTATGCTACAACTTACCAAAATGTATTTCTCATGCGTGATATCGACCAATCATTTTTTGAACTCTTCCCTGAACTGAAATGTAGTATTGGGCTGTATTTCCACACGACTGACATCAGGTTCAAGTACACACAAGCCTGCGCGAGCGCGACTCACTCGTGTACTGCAGTTTGGCTGGTGGTAACGTTGCCCGCCTGCATACCGCCTCCCATGGCCGGAACTGGTATTACGACACCTGCCGGGCCGGGGCTAGTCATTTAGCATGCTAATTTAGGTTTATATCTCGGCAGCACTATAACTTGTCAGTTTTTTAATTACATCATTGCACTTATTTCTTCTCATTCTTTTGTTGCGTGTTGCTCATTTTTTGGATATTTTTACCTCAATTATTACAGATGGCACCTTTAAGCAGACAAGTTAATATTGTTAGCAAATATTGTTCATATTTGTGCTTATAGTCAACAGTGTGACCCTATATGTACATATTATTCAACATTTATTATTTATGATGTCGATGTGTTTTGAGTATTTAAAAAAAAACATTTGGTTGATTTTTAGTTTTTGTAGGCAGGCATTTCGGCTTCAATAGCCTACAGCTGTATGTCAGTACCATGAGCCGCCCACCTCTCGGATAGTTTTAGTCGATCTGTCATTCCATTTTATGAGTCATATATCATCTTATTGTCAAGCTCAGTGTCATTAGACTGGATTTCTTCCGAAGCGAGCTCTCTCCACAGGTCACTTTGGTTTCTCCAGGGTTGCATCAACTCTGCTTAGACTCTATAAGAGACAGAGCCCAACATGCTCCGCAGTCGACAGTCTTTCTCCCTTTCTGCTCCCGCTACTCTAGCAGCCACAATGGGAACATCCAAGGCCGATCAGTTTCTGATGGAGCGTGACCTCAATTTCCTCTTCCTTTCACATGAGGAGAGACCAGAATTGAGGGATGAAAAATTGATTTGCATGTGTGTGGCTTTGAGGTGTTCAGAGAGTCAACGCGGCGCTCGTACAAGATTTCCCAAGGTTTGCTTGAGAATGTGATGGTTTGAAGTGAAGCGAGAGGGTCCGCTGAATGTGAACGGAAACGTCTGACGAATGATGTGAGCTGATGAGACGTCTCACCTTAAAATCCGAACCCGCTGCTTTTGCTGTTAAAACAGGTTCTAGGTCAAACCGAGACGTTAAACTATCCTGACAGTGGGGAAAAAAGGCTTACCAACCTAAGGTCGAGAGGAAAATTTGGTTTTGAAACAATTGAGGCCATTGTTTAAGGAAACCGTACTCACATAAAAATCATATTTTTTAAATCCAGCCTATGTGAACCTTTGCTGTGGTATCATAGAATGTAATGAGAAAGGTTATTTATTAATTGACCCAAGAGACTTTTAATTTAGTCTCCAGCCTTGCCTTATAATTTCATAACTGTCTTATCTCAACAAAATCTCAAACTGTGCTAAAAATATACATAGATAGCAAAGATTAGCATAGATTCTCAAATTCTCGCAAGATCTTGTGATCTGATATGCAATCCACATTCATTTTATGTCTCTGCAGTCTGTATGTGAACACTTACTGCATTTGTGCCTATTCTGAATTTCTCCTAAGGATTTTTTTTTCATGTTTTGCAACATGAAAGTGCAACATCTGAGCATTAAATGTCCTCCTGGGCCGCTGAGAGCTGTTTTGAACTCCGTATTACCCGAGTCTATAGAACAGCCTTGCATGATCTGCAGAATCTGCAATAATTGTACAGCATTCAACTAAAGTATCCCATTCAGAGACATGTAATACTAATCTCAAGATAGTCAAGGGCTGTTGAAAGTTTCTCTGTCGATCAGAAATGTTTTTGAATGTACATTCATGGCCAGAAGTTTGTTACAAAACATCTTTTCACAAAAACTCAATAACCTTTTTTCACGAAATATTTCTACAAGTATTCATACTTCACTCAGTATGACTAATCTACATGTTAAATCAGTACAGGTTTTCTTACACTTGAATAATAGTTATTTGAAAGTGGAGGAGTGTGTGAGTGCACACCACTCAGATATTTAGCTGAAAGTAAAAAAAAAATTAGGGATGCACCGATAACATTTTGGCCAACAACCGATAATTCTTAATATTTGAAAGCCGATAACCGATATGTCGGCCGATAAATCTAAATCCAATTTTTATATAATTTTTGAAAGCCTGATTGCAAAAACAAAAGTCTCACAATTAAAATACGTTCCCTAACACAATTATAATATTCTCATTATAATTTCATGTAACCGATATGACAGCACATTTTGCACTTAACTATATTTTTCCGTTTTGATTCCAATCATATTTCAAGCAATTAAGATCAATCATGTTGAAGAGTGCGCATCTTAAGTGTCTAAGGTGTCAAGTGTTGAAGGAAATAATTCATTATTTATCAGCTTTAATATATCAGCCAAATTTTATTATCGGGCCGATAACGAAAACATAAAAATTAGCAAATATCGGCCGATACCGATATGGTGGCCGATATATCGTGCACCCCTAAAAAAATCCATTCATTTTCTCCTCTGAGATATAGATTTTATAACTAACATATCCACAAAGGGATAGTTCACCCAAAAAATGAAAAATCTCTCCTTATTTACTCATCCTTAAGTTGTTCCAAACCTGTATAAATTTCTTTCTTCTGTTGGCCCCATTGACATCCATTATATTTTTTCCCCACACAATGGGTCCATCTCCAAAACTCAACGCTGCATGACATCCACTTCACATTCTCTTTAGTTTATATTACACCACATGTGTCAAACTCAGAGTGTAGTTTCAACTAACCCTGAAGACCTTAATTATCTGGTTCAGGTGTGTTTAAGGCACGAAGCCGCCATTTTGAAATGACTCCGGTGGGAAGAAAACCGGAAGTGTCGCCTTTAATCATTCAGTATTGTTGTGTTTAATGTACAAATTTGTTATTCTAAAAATGTACATACATTTCTTTCATACTTTAGACTAGATACAGTGAAATTTATAATAAATATTTTTTTATATATATATTCAGAACATAAAAAAGAAGCAGGAAAGAACTACATACAGATCCTATAATGGATATTAACATCCAATAAATCACGGCAGCAGCGTCAGGTTGGTAGTCCAAGGCATTGTTGTCTATCTGCACTTCCGCTTTCGATTTCAAAATGGCGGCTGCGTAAAATCAGCGTATTCAAACCAATTCAGAGGCTGCATCTAGCCTACAGAGGACTGTTCTTGTCGCCTAGCAATGTTTGTCTGAAAACAAAACGGTTTACTACCAGTCTAAATATATTCCCCATGGTCCATTTCTGTGTATAATATAGATTAAAAATAGTAGCAGCTTACCAATTCAGAGGCTGCATCCTTTGAAGGCCGCATTTGTGTCACTGTGGCACTACGAAGGCTGTCCCATTTTGAAGGATACAACAGATGGACCCTTCGTGGTCTTGCCTACCCTAGAATTAATTGCGTGCCGGTGACAACTGGCTTTTTCTTTTATAGATGTGTTGCCAAATTTCACTTGTAAAAGTAAGTTTTGGGTTTCAACTTATTGAAATATATAATGATACGAATGTAAAAAAACTAAAAAAAACCTTCACAGCGGTTTTAAATGTTGATATGTCTTTCTAAGATGCGATTATATATAGTTTATACTCTTTATTATAGACAGAATGGGCTGTGGTGAACATATTAAACTGTTTTGTTTTCACACAGTTTAAAATAACTTATAGCTGTCACAGTTGCTATGCGACAAGAACAGTCCTCCATAGGCTAGACCGTCCCGTTTAACAACGCTCAGTCTATGAAGCCTCTGAATTGGGACGCAGCCCCAGGAGCAGGGTTGAAGACTTAGCAAAAGTTTTCTCTTTCATAAAAGAACTGAAACCTTTTTTTCTTTTCCCTTGAATTTCTACACTTACTTGCTTCAAATCAAAGTTTGTAATGTGATTCATCTTGGAGCTGGTTGGCTTGGTTCATGGCTTAGAATAGCGATTTCCAACTGGGTTTTAGATTTTGGTTTATTCAAGTGGACATGAATTGAAAATTCACCCTATTTATTTTCCAAATGAATGTTGCTGTGTTTCATCATTGTGTCATTACTGGATCCTCTGGTGAAAACGAGTGACTTCTCTTTGATGATGTAAGCAGGACTTCTCCAATTTCGGTTAAACCCCTATCCACGCGAGCTAGCATTGATCAACCTCCACTTTTGAGTGCAACGTCCACCAGAGTTGTAGTACTCGAGACTCGGACTCGATCTCGAGACCATATTTTAATGGTCTTGGTCTTGTCATGGACTCGTGTCCATTTGGACTCGGAATTGACTCGTACTCGAACATTTTTTTTTTTAGGACTCGGAATTATTCCCGAGTCCACTCGAGTTCAATTAAAAATATGTTTCATGATTATTAATGTATGTTAATAAAATATTTCTTTAAATTGATTGACACGCCCAGTGTTTGGTGATTTTCTAGTGCGCAACTGCGCATGACAAATTGTAATAAAATTACTTTTAACACCACCTACTATGTGTTATGTTACCCTAAACTGATCATATTTTTTAAAGTCTAAGTAAATTCAGTAAAAAAAAAAAGGATTTCTCTAAGTAAATAAAAGTAAATTAGGTAATCAACCCTCACTGGTCTCGGACTCGACTCGGACTCGACTCTCTATGGACTCGGTCTTGACTCGGACTCGACTCTCTCTGGTCTCGGTGTCGACTCGGACTCGAGTGAGGTGGTCTCGACTACAACACTGACGTCCACATCGCTACTTCTGATTCATCGCCATTTTTTAAAAACTAATTTCTGATTTGTATAGCTCTGCTCGATTAATGAAAATGGCATCTTGTATAATGTGAGATGAATCCATTTCTGGTTTGAAGTCAACTGAAGTCACAATGAAACAGAAGTCGTGACAGATCATTGTTTCTGCATATAGATTATTGGAAAAGAAAATTGTATATTATTGTTTGATTATTCAGGGAGGGGGTTTATTTTCATGTACGCTTACAAAGTTCTCAATGCTTCGTTTTGCATTTCGAGCCTTGTTAGTGGTATAAACTAGCGATTTCTTTTTACTTAATAAATGCCCCCATTACTAACAGTTTTAGAGATAAAAATCTTTACATTCGATTATCATGAAAACAAATCTCAGAGAACAGTCGACAAGGTACCGATGCTTTATTAGACCAAAGGTTCATATTGTGCTTGAATGAAATGGGACAAATGAAATTAATTGTTCAGAATAAGACCTATAATATGCATTTAGAAAAGATGGGGTGAATTTTCATATCATGTTGTTGACTTCAAGGGGTTCTTGAGATTTACGTATGGGGCTGTGGGGGTGTAAGACAAATATATATATATATATATATATATATATACCGGCCTATTTCTTTATTGTAGAATTGTTTGAAATCCCTTTGAGAAAATGAATGTGGATTTTTTTCCCAGATCCAAGGCTGCTGAAAAAGTGGGCGGTCACTGTTGAGCTCTATTGCATTAGAAATGAGCTGGGAGAGACTGTAGACTGAGCAACAGAGAGAGAGAAAGAGGGAGCAGGGCTGAAAAGAACTGGGCAGCATGTTATTTTTTTTCAACACAAGATTGTGAGAGAATGTCTGGAAGGATCCAATGCAATTTTTATGCAAGTCAGATTCAGTGTGTGTTATATTAGATAGCATGCGTGCATGTGTGTGCTCATTTCACACAAAAGATAACGCATGTTCAGGCATGACAGACCTGGCAATAGCGTTTCAGATCATCTTTTGTCTGAACGGAAATGGCATTGATCCGATAAAAACTGCAATTTAACTAACCTTTCTATCTGTTCTTTTGTATCTGTAAATGGCAGCTGTGTTAGCGCGTGCAGAGTTCGCATATCAGCATCTGTCTCTGTCTCTGTGATGACAGTGGAGACTCTCATCTCGCTCCTGCTTATTGATTTTTCCCTCCCCATGTTGACGTTGATGTTGCAAAATGAGGTTTGGCTCTGTGGAATGCTTCTGTGTTAGTTCGTGTGCCTTTTTCTCTTTCGCTGCTGCTTCCTCCTTCCTCTCTAATGAGTATTTTCCAGCTATAAAGTGTAACAGCCACCCATCAACTCGATTTGGGTCTGTTTACGAGACTTTGTATGGTCCAATTCCATAGAAACTCTGAGCTTATCGTTTGAAATAAATAAAAAAAACAGATCATTAAAGGGTAAAGTGATTACAGCTTCACGGGAAACTTCATGACATTATCACGTAAATGTCGCTGCGCGTTTGTAGATGTGTTCGTCGGAGCGTGTTTATAAATGTGTTCATCCATCTGGCCCTTTGTGTTTTGAGTTATTATGTGAAGGCTAGTCATGCATAGCCAGACATTTGGCTATAAGGCAATTCTGATCATCTTTGGAAGACTAATGTTCTTTATTAACACTGATATATCAACGCATTCTCGATTCTCATCCCAGGGCGTCATATAGTGGCAATGCGTATACATCCGACACACATGGCACCCTTTAGTGTCGATATAACGCGCTTCGGTTATGGGTAGGTTTAGGTTTGAGGTAGGGTTAGGGTTAGACCACTAGGAGGCGCCTTCTGGCCCATATATATCTGCGTCTCATATTGACGCTAAAGGGTGCCATGTGTGTTGGATGTATACGCATTGTCAAAAGCATCAGTATATGACGCCCTGGGATGAGAACGGGCTGGATATATAGTTCCACACCTCGAATCTGATTGGCTGAGAGGCCTTTGGAGTGGTTATTATGTATTTTCAGCACAGAGACTGTTTTTTATTTTCTTAATCTCCGATATCATTATTTCTCAATGACCCATAAATACTTGTTCATGCTAATATGAATACATTTCTTTCTTTCTTTCTTTCTTTCTTTTTTTCTTTCTTTATTTATTTATTTATTTATTTATTTATTATTTGTCTCAAACAATCAGCATACACAACAACAAAACAATAATTAAAACCACAAAGTAAAACACAACCAAAAAAATAAATATGTATATATAAATAATAGTAATAATAATAATACCACAAAAAAAAGAGAATAAAAATAAAAATTAGTTTGAGAAGGAGCAGGCAGAAGCAATTAGCTTTTTAAACCTGCCCCTATTTAACAAAAAATAATAATATTACCAAACAAATAGGTGCTGCCAGATTTCTATGTTAATCTCAGCAGTCCAGTAGCGGGATTAAAATGTCTCATGAATAACTGCACGATTCCTGTCACTTATTTGGACTTAACCTGTTATTTAGACACATTTTTTTATGTTTTCAGAGAATTAACCTGTTGGGCACCAATTTCCTGAAACAGTTGAGCAGAATTCTTGCTGGGCTGGATTTTGCCTTCACAGTCGTCAACATAAAAATAAAATTAGACCATATTTACCTTTTCAAAATGTATGTTCTAGTCAGAATTCATCTGTGCAGGTGATTCCAAAAAAAGAAGAATTCTAATCATGATTATATATTCTTCAGAATCGTAATGCTAGACTGGCTTTCAAAGATTAGCAGTTAATGGGATGCAGTCCCTTTAAGTAAGGAATAGAACAACCGTTTGTATGTACATTATTTTACATATTACAATACATGCCTAAATAAATAATTAGACACAAAATATTGATTTGAATACTTTATTAGCTTATTAATCACAAAGTAAAACAGCAAGCAGCTTTGAGACAGACATTTAAGGGATAATGTACAGTCGTATCACTTATTGCACTGCTTTTCTCCACAATAAATAATTACGGAGACATGGCATATTGTTTTGACTTTTGAGCAGAAACTGTTATAAATCTTACTTGATTATTATCTTATAATCCATTCCAGTGTGCAAGACAAAGACAATATTACCGTAGATCTACTATACTGAAGGTCCAGTTCGGTTTTACAGTAAATACAGTCAATAACTGAGGCGTGTTTGACTGAAACGAGACTGATATGAGGGACGTGAAAGAAACGCTGGCCTCAAAAACCCGCATGAGCAGTCATTATACAGCATTGCTATTGACGATGGTCATTAACGGGAATAACTGACCTTGAAATGCCAGTTAATGTTAATCTAATCGCATATAATGATAGATATAAAAATGCATAATTGAGAAGCTGAACTTGACCTTCAGCCTCCATATCTTGATCAATAAACCTGCCAGGCCCCAATCAAGTGATTTTTTTTTTTATTGAATTTTTAAATTCTGTTTCATGTTGACTATCCTAGACTTAGTGAGAAGCATGTCAATTTGTTTACAGGCAAAATGATCTGTACAGCACACTGAAGAATCAAAAGTACATTTTCTACTCTCAGAAAAAAAAGTACAAAAGCTGTGGCTGTACCTTTTCAAAAGGTAAACTTTTGTCCATTTTAGGTGTTAATATGTACATTTTAGGTGCTTAAGGAAATTTTAGGTGCTAATATGTCCATTTCATGAGCTTATATGTCCATTTTAGGTCCTAATATGTACAATTTAGGTGGCAATGTGTACATTTTAGGTGGTAATATGTACATTTTAGTTACTAATAAGTACATTTTAGGTGTTAATATGTACATTTTAGGTGTTAATATGTACATTTTAGGTGCTAATATGTACATTTTAGGTGCTAATATGGCCATTTCAGGAGCTAATGTCCATTTTAGCTCCTAATATGTACAATTTAAGTGTTAATATGTACATTTTAGGTGCGAAAATGTACAGTTTAAGTGCTAATATGTCCATTTCAGGAGCTTATATGTCCATTTTAGGTCCTAATATGTACATTTTAGGTGGCAATATGTACATTTTAGTTGCTAATAAGTACATTTTAGGTGTTAATATGTACATTTTAGGTGCTAATATGTACATTTTAGGTGCTAATATGTCCATTTGAGGTGGTAATATGTACATTTTAGGTGGTAATACCTGTATGTACATTTTAGGTGTAATATGGGTACCAATATGCAGCCTTTGGGTACAAAAGTGTACCTTTTGAAAAGGTACAGCCCCAGTGACAGCTTTTTGTACCTTTTTTTCTGAGAGTGTACGTCTCTGGTCAACTAGTCTGGTCAACAGTGTGAATGTAACAATTATGTATACCATATTCTAATTAATTTTGGTGCATATGCTTTTCGATGATACTTAATTATAGGGTCAATTATTACGCATCAAAGATCTTTGGGAGCTCATTTTAATCTTCAGTGTTCTTGTACACCGTGAGCTTAAGCATATTTTAAACACACACTGGATGCTTTACTGGATGCATCTGTATCTGATACAGGCAGCGTGTCTCTTCCCAGAATCAAAACAAGCACACTCATTAGGAAGGAGATAAAGCTAATTACTATCAATGCACTGAAGTATTTATGGAAATGAGTCACTGCATTTAGCCAGCTATACACAAATGAAGGGAATCAGAGGCTTAGTTAGGAAAGTCAATCCACATTCGAACAATCTGAGAGGAAACCAATCTCTAAAAGTGATTGTGGCACACATATGTGATTCATATGCATTAATACATGGATACGCTGTGGGCTTTCTGCGGGAATACATATAAATAATGTATAAAGCCCTTGTCATTGGAAAATGGCTTTTCTTTTGAAAGAATCTATCTCAAATGAGTTAAACCTCTCTACGCCTCTTTTCATATCTTCTCTTAATAATAACAGTTCGCAATTGGCATCTATGGTTCTCTGAAGAACCTTTGGAAGTTTTTTTATAGTGCAAATAAGGTTATTAAAAATGTTCTTTACTCTAAGAAAACAAAAAATGTTCTTTTAAAAACATTTATTCACTGAATGGTTCTTTGGGGAACCAAAAATGGTTCTTCTATAGCATCACTTGCAAAGGTTTTTGATCAAATAAATGCAGCCTTGTTGAGCTTTTGAACAGTAGTGTGTTTCAGCATGTCAAGTCCTGATGGATAAAATCCCAAAGTCCTACTCTACAGAAGTTTTCCATTTTTCAGATTTTTTTTAGAAATTTGGTAGGATTGTGACTAACGAGAATAAACTGCAGCACACACACACACAAAAGACAGATGACTGTGCATGATAAAACGCCCTTTTTGCTGAGCGGAATGGACCAATCAGGCTGTTTCCTGACTAGGTGAACAGGAAATGCATTATTTCTGCTATATTCTCATCTCTTTAATGCCAGCTGTCCGGTTTTCCACTTTGCTTGAGTGCTTAGACCCGCAATGGACCTAGTCCAAGGTCTCTGGATATTATTCACTGATGAGCATCTGTCGCAGAAAAAGCATATTTAATACTCACATCATCTTTAATGTCTTTGACTGTGTATTTGTGGCACAGAATGGGATTGTTTGCGCATTTTCATCGCTCTGAATTAATTCACTAGTTTTCCTTTTTGCATCCAGTGTATCACTTCTCAATTTGATGAAGATTAAATTGAGTGTGTGAGATTATATTGAACGCCTTAAGCAAACTAATGTGTGAACTGATTTGCTGGGGAAGATTGTTCTCTCCGGCTGCAGGCAGACTCTTCATTTCCTTACTTTATTTGCATTAAAGACAGGAAGTCTCACAATACATGAGAGTCATGTTTGTAGGGGTGCACGATATAGCGGCCAGCATATCGGCCGATATATGTTCATTTTTAATGTTATTGTTATCGGCATGGTAAGAAAATGTGGCCGATATATTAAAGCCGATAAATAATGTATTATTCCCTTCAGCTGAGACACTTGTTGAGCACTGTTTATGTTTCTGAATTTCTTGAAATATGATTGAAATCTCTTAAAAAAATGAAAATACGGTTCGGTACAACATATGCAGCGCAAATCTGTCATATCGGCTATACAAAACTATAATGAGAACATCATTATAATTGTGCGCTTGGGACATGGATTGAATTGTGAGACTTTTGTATTTGTAATCAGGCTCTCAAAATTAGATACAAATTTGGATTTAAGTTTATCGGCCGATATATCGGTTATCGACTTTCAAATATAAAGAATTATCGGTTATCGGTATCGGCTAAAATTTTCATATCGGTGCATCAGACTTAATTAACACACATTGTTTGGTGTTGGTATGGATTTTTTTAATGTTATTGAAAAATAGTCTCACCAAGGCTGCATTTATTTGATCCAAAATACAGTAAAAATATTGTGAAATATTATTACAATTTAAAATAACAGTTTTCTATTTGAATATACTTTAAATTGCAATTTATTCCTTTATTTTCAGCATCATTACCTCAGAAATCATTCTAATATGATGAATTCGAGCTCTTTCTGATCATTATCAAAACAGTTGTGGAAACTGTGATATTTTTTTCTTTTGCCAATAGAAAGTTTGAAAAAGCATTTATTTGAAATTGAAATCTTTTGTAATATTATACAGTAAATGTCTTTACTGTCACTTTTGATTAATTTTATCCATCCTTGCTGAATAAAAGTATTCATTTCTTTCTTTCTTTCTTTCTTTCTTTCTTTCTTTCTTTCTTTCTTTCTTTCTCTCTTTCTTTCTTTCTTTCTTTCTTTCTTTCCACCGTGTCTTGCCCTCTTGAAGGTAAATACTCTCCTCTACTCTTATCATTGTGGTGTATTGGAGCCCAAAGCCCCGGCCCACCTGAATGAGACCAGAATAATTCAATCAGATTGGCTGAGATCTCATTTCAGGCTGTTTGCAGGCTGCTAAGCACAGGCTTTGCTTCTGTCAGAGCTCCACACAATGCCACGGGACCGGTGATTGACGGCTCTCGGGTTCGTTCAGGTATAGAGTTCATCATTGCGTTCCATTTTTCCTGGAAGTTCTGGCCTTTTTCCTTTGCGCCTCCGTGGGTTTTGCATTACCCTATTATCACCAGTGTGTTTGGGTGAGTTCATCCGTGTCTACACGTATGTGAAAATGTCGATGCTTTTACACTACACTGATTGCTGGAACAGTGCTCGTGAAGCAACGTGAGGTTAAGTGCCTGACTCAAGGGCAGCTCTCTTCTGGAGTTCAGGGGTCACCCCGGGGACAGTATGAAAGGGGAGGAGACAGATGAATGAGAAAGGAAGAGATCATTTTCTTTTGTGCATTTCATTTTGTGCAAAACGCCCAAAACAAATGCTACAATGCCTTATCACTCTTCAGACTCAAAGATGCGTTTCAAAAAATGTTTGAAGGGGGCCATCTCTTTGGTGCAATACTACTGCAAAGGCTTTGCATATGTGGAACATAAACATATTTTGAAGACCATTGGGAACCAAACAACATTGCAACCCACAGACTTGCATTATATGAACAAAAACAAACACTTACCCCATATCCACCAGAATGGTTCACGTTCTAGACCCTGTCTCAAACCGGCCACACGTTACCACAGACTTGAAGAACGAATGGTGACATAACGCTTCTGTGTAGTAGTTATGTACCTGCCTATAATGCCTATAAGGACATGTGCAGAACAGTTTGAGGATGAACAAAGACTGGGAACCTTCACCTGAGATATTTCTCAAAAGACCTTTTTTTTTAATTTATTTTTGAGTGGAGTAACCCTTTAAGACACAATCAAGCGTAGCTATAAATCTACTTATAGGAATACTACGCCAATTACAGTATCCATATATAAGGTCCTTCAGTATTATCAGCAGCTATCGGGTTTCTCAGGGTTTTACCCTCCTCTCGACAGTCATTCCTCTTTGAATCAGACTAAATTCTCGAAATATGTTGGATATTAATGATATCTGCAATACATTCATGTTGGTTCTGTGCTGTTTACCCTATAAGAGGGGTTATCGCTGCTCTCCCTGCTCTTATCCATGCTGCTACGATGCATGTTCTCGCCCAGAACCATAGCCATTTTGAATTCACATATGCATTGACTTCATAGTCTAAATTCTCAACCCCCGGACTTTCTTATATCCACTTAGTGTGCAATATTTAACATTTAATATTTAATATTTTCATAATATTGATAACATCTACCTCTCCTTTTGCACTACTGTTGATTATTTGAATTTAGGTGGCTACTCTACATGTTGATACTGGAAAAGTAGTTGCTTTTAATCTCATTATACATGTGTATAGTGACAATAAAAGGACATTTCATTTCAGAACAGAACCATACCGCCAATCCAAACTATATGCTAATTGTCAATGGTCTTAGACAATAGTGGACCTAACAGAACTTTAGTCAATTAGACAAGCCACGTACTTGTTGATTTTGAAAATGCATAGTTTTAAAATCACAATGCTACATTCTGTTGTGTGTTTTTGCACATGAGTGTGAGCATTTGCATGTGTGATTGAATGGATAAAGGGTCCAGTCGGCCCAGTTTGCTATGGAAGGTCATGTCCTGAAAGTGCAATTCCGGCATTACATGGACAGTGTTGATGTACTCTGAATGCATCACAAAGAACAGATCTAAAGTACTCTGAGATGGCTGGAATTAAAAATTGAGGCAAATCTGCCTCCCAGAGTGCTTTGCACTACTTTGGTTTCTTTGAATGCTCTTGAATAGTGCAAACAGCTCATGACTGGTGCATGTCTCAGTGTGCTTTTACCATGTCTGTGCTCAGCCACCACAGTCCCGTCTCAGAAATAAACATCCTGTTGGGTTTTTGATCTCTGGATCACTCCCTCTCTAACCGATCTAGCTCTCTTTCTTTTCTTTAGCATATGCTTCATGTTTTTGGGAGCACATATGCGGAGAATTGACACGATTTGGTTTGACGTTTATAATATTCACGTTTGTGTGCGTACTGGAGTCACAGTAGGAGCCCTATTTATTTGAAAACCTGGGTTTGCTAGCTCCATGTGTTTTTCACAAAAGCCCCGCTCATCCTTTTCCTTTCTTTCATGGTCCTATTTATGATTTTATCTTCTGTTGTTCAATTTATTATTGTTTTTTTTATGATAACTACATTTGTGAAGCCCTGTGCTAGTGCTGTTTTGGAGTTGTACAGACCGAGCCTCACTGTGCTTGTGTAAATCTGGAGGCATCAGGGGAAATCTTGGTGTTTTTGGACACTTGAGTGATTTCACTGGTTGAGAACTTTTCTGGTTGTTTTAATTGGTGCACTGCATACAATTAGAAACCTTATAATAATCTTGTTGTGTGGCTTAATATGAAGAGTTCAGATGCAAAAGTCTCTAAATGCCATTTGAAATTTTCTTCTAAAATGACAATTTTTATCAAGCTTGTATATTTAAGTTCAGTAATTTCACTTAAATGACAATTAATAGGTAATCTTCATTGCTTTTTAAGTGAAATTACTGAACTTAAATATACAAGCTTGATAAAAATGATCATTTTAGAAGAAAATTTCAAATGGCACTTAGAGGCTTTTGCATCTGAACTCTTCATATGTTTGTCGAAACCGTGATCATTTCAGGATTCTTTGATGACTAGAAAGTCCGTAAGAACATAATTTACGTGAAATAAAAATATTTTATTTTGTATTAATAATTGATTTTGATCAGTTGCTAAATAAAAGTAGGCCTATACATTTTTTTTTTTTCAAAAAAGAAAGTCTTACTGTCCCTAATTATAGTGTATATATAGTTTTTTTTTTTTTTGGTTTATTTTATTATTTTAGGCATTTCAAGGAAATAATATTAAGCTATGTTCAATGCAAAACTCATAAAATAAACAGTAGCCCTGAGGATTATTTAGACACTTTAAATGTCTTTAAATTATAAAACAAAACAATAAACTAAGAGGCATTTATTTTAAAGGAATATGACTTATAAAACAATCAGATTTACTATTCAAAATCGAACTTTTGCTGCTCTCCCATGTCATCCATGATGTCCATGTCATTCTTTCTTCAGTTGAAAAGAAAACGTTCCAGGATTTTCTCCATATAATGGACTTCAATGGGAACCAAACGGTTCAAGGTCCAAAAGACAGTTTCAGTGCAAACTACAAACTGTTCAAAGGGCTTTAAATGATTCAGACGACGAATAAGTGTTCGTGACTCTCCTGTCTGAACTCGTTCATCAAAATCAACGTATCTTTTTCCGAGTCAATTTGTTCATTTCATTCGTTGAATGGCCCAAATGACATGAAAAAAAAGATTTGTTAATTTTGATAAACGAGTTTGAACAGGAGAGTCACGAACGCGCATCACAGAAGGTGAGCATTTATAAAAAGCTTATGAAACTTAAACTTTGTTATTTATTTTTTAAATGAGCGATCGTTTCGCTTGATAAGACACTTATTCATTTAAATCCCTTTGAACAGTTTGCACTGAAACTGTCTTTTGGACCTCGAACCATTTGGTTCCCAATTAAGTCCATTATATGAAGAAAATGCTGGAATGTTTTCATCAAAAACCTTAATTTCTTTTCGACTGAAGAAAGAAAGACATGGACATCTTGGATGACATGGGGGTGAGTAAATTATAAGCAAAAGTTTTTTTAAAAAGTGAACTACTCCTTTAATAGTTAATATTTTGTGATTTAAGCATCCGAATACTAATTGAAAGCTATATACTACTGTGTACTATCTGAATTGGTGTAATGATTACTTAAGATTGTAGATCCCTGATTACATGCATCCTAAATGATGAGGAGGGTTGGATGTTATGAGGAGAGAATGATAGCGTTTGAATTCTGTGTGGTCACTCTTTTCCCTCTTTTCCATCCGTGTGTCCGCAGGATCTGATTTCGATAAGAGTCAGGCTGAGCGGGCGATAAGCTGAACGCTTGGCGCTCCACAAAACGTCTTCACCGGGGGAAATGAATGGCAGCTCCCAAAGGGACTGTTTCCATTTATTTATTTATTTAGCTCTATTTGTTGACGGAGCTCCAAGACTGGCTTCTTTTCTGTCGATCGGTCGTCGGTATGCGGAGATGATTCCTCCGCAGGCTAATTTAGAGGTTCAGGTGCGTACAGTATGTAGAGAAGACAGAATGAGTGCAGTGGAAATCCACAAACACAAAGCTGGGAATTTTACACGCACACATTTTTTTCTTTGTGTTCGTCTGGCTTTGTTTCCTAAATCCTCTCCCAGGCAGGAGTGCAAGGCCTTCAATGCCAACTGGCTTTTTATCTTGTGACATTTATTTCTTTTTTCTCTCCTTTCCTTTCCCGTTTTTTGTTTTTCCGTGAGCCACAGCAGCTGTGCCGGTACAGATGGGCCGAGAGAAGCACACCTCGTTGTAATAACACTATCTATTTCCACATAAACAGACTAACAAATGTCAGAAGCTTGGCTAACCATGTGAGCATGGCAACCTTTTCAGTGGCGGGAAGAAGAAGGTTTCTGCCTGTGATAAGATTGCAGTGTGTGTGTGGGTATGGGAGATTGACAGTCTAACAGATGTTCCTCATTGGCTCTCTGGCTGACGACGGTGTGTGTGTGTGTGTGTTGTTGGGTAAGAGATACACAGGTCACGGGCGTGAGGCAAGCGTAGGCTGCTGGGATAATTCGCCATGTGTGTCCCTCTCCCTCCAGCATCCATTGTGTGTTTCCTGAGTCCGCTATTGCACATATGTCCCCTAATTTAGTTTCACTGACTAGGTTTACATGATTTCAATTCATCCGAATTGAAGATAGGTTTAGTCTGTTTCAGGATTTCAGATTTGTCATGATTATGTAACTGAAAGATATTCAC
This sequence comes from Pimephales promelas, assembly GCF_988280905.1. Lineage (NCBI taxonomy): Eukaryota > Metazoa > Chordata > Actinopteri > Cypriniformes > Leuciscidae > Pimephales > Pimephales promelas. The sequence continues at coordinate 25,700,258 of NC_142790.1, forward strand.
GTATACTGACTTCCATGTATATTTGTAATTTTTGGTAAAGTCAATCTACAGTAGGCTCATTTGGAAATCACTTAAATGATGATTTTGGGATATTAAAGATTATTGATAATAGTACAGACGTATTTTTGCACAGGATACAATGTTATGAACTCAAAATGCTCTTACCATAGTGCTTGATTTAACATTAATGACATTAAAGGAGTAGTTCACTTTAAAAAAAACAAAAAAAACTTTTGCTGATAATTTACTCACCCCCATGTCATCCAAGATGTCCATGTCTTTCTTTCTTCAGTCGAAAAGAAATTAAGGTTTTTGATGAAAACATTCCAGGATTTTCTCCATATAATGGACTTCAGAGGGAACCAAACGGTTCAAGGTCCAAATGAGAGTTTCAGTGCAAACTGTTCAAAGGGCTTTAAACGACACCAGACGATGAAGGGTCTTATCTAGCGAATCGATCGCTCATTTAAAAAATAAACAAAAAGGTTTAAGTTTTATAAGCACAAATGCTCGCTTTGCTCTGTTCTGTGATGAGCGTTCGTGACTCTCCTGTTCATCAAAATGAACAAATCTTTTTTCGAGTCATGACTCGAAGGGACCTTGAGAAGACCCTTATTCATCGTCTGGTGTCGTTTAAAGCCCTTTGAACAGTTTGCACTGAAACTCTCATTTGGACCTTGAACCGTTTGGTTCCCAATGAAGTCCGTTATATTGAGAAAAATCCTGGAATGTTTTCATCAAAATCCTTAATTTCTTTTCGACTGAAGAAAGAAAGACGTGGACATCTTGGATGACATGGGGGTGAGTAAATTATCAGCAAGTTTTTTTTTTTTAAAGTGAACGACTCCTTTAATGATATGTGTTTATCGACATGTATTTTTTCTTCTAAAATACGATTATATTTTACAGTGAAAAAGAAATTGCGTGACACATCACATATTTTTGAATGGTTTAATTTATATTTCGGAGTTTTGTGTTTTTTTAGTTGTTTATCGCATTATTTTAGTGTCATGTGTCTTTGATTGTATGACCCTGTGTAACCGTCTGTATATGTATTGGCGTTATTCATGTTTTATTCAGGCCACATGTGATGAACTCTTAATTTGGTAATTGTTTATAAAAGGTGATTATCAGTAGATTTTAAGGTAAAAAGTTTATTGTATGGTGGTCTGGTATATTAAATCAGTCAATGAAATATACTTTATGAAATATACTATAATTTACTATATAGTAAATTGACAATGAAATATACTGTAATTTATAAGTTTTAAAATGTACATGCACCAAAATATGCCATTTCATTTTTTTTTACTGTGAATTTTGTGCAACCACAACTGGTGTTTTTGTGTTGTCTTTTTTGTATTCCAAACATAATTTGTGTCATACTTGTCAGAAAAACTATTGTCTGTCCATGTTGTTTATCAGGTTTATCTAAAATACCTTACCACATCATTCAAATTTTAAAGAGCGATTATCTAGAGTTTCTTTTAAAACAAGAATCATGGGGATGATTCCCAAATGTAATCTGAGCATGTACCATAAATGCAGTTTTATTTGCTGAAAATGCAGTTTTTCTTAACTTATTCTTCTTATTTATGATCTGCTCCATATAGCGATTCTAGTCATTTTTTAAAGATTGATCTTGGGCCAATATATTTTCTCATTTTGCCTGTAGTCAAATTCTGGGTACAATTGGTTCTTATTGGCAGTAGATCTAGTTTTTCAGTTGTAAACCATGGTAAAATAAAAGTTGGTTCGTCAGGACTTTTTTGTAATAGAGAAAAGCAATACTGTAATCAATTACACATAGAAGCTCTCTTTTTCCAGCCTCTCTCTCTCTCTCTCTCTCTTTCTTTCTTTCTTTCTAATTTAAGCCTGTTCATTTTTTTTAATCTCTCCCTTGTCAGAAGTCCATTCTGCCACCCTGTTGTTGACATGTCAGATAGTGGTTCAGAAGGCCCAAGTGAATTGTGGGAAAGGTGACCTCTGGTGAATGTCTTTTGTGAACCTCACCTTGCTCTGAGACGATAACACCTAGTGCCATAGAGAAAGAGACCGCATTCAGTAGTGTGTGTGTGTGTGTGTGTGTGTGACATCGAAGGAAAAGCCAGAAAGACCCAAATGCAAATCACATAATGCCATAAAAATAATACTGTACATTTTCAGAGATATGTTTTTATTTCATTGCTTATAAGATGATTCTGAACCCACTAAGTATGGACGACACATTTCATGTAGTATGGAGATTTAAATTCATTTACATTTTATATTTAAGAGACACTGTTTTGCTTTATCTCATGTGATAAAATCTGTCGGAAACATGTCCAGGCCACATTCCACCCCCAAAATGAAAAGAAATGATTACTTTTCCCTTAAATAAATTTAATCCTATTTTAGTTTTTCTTTCTTTTTTTTTTCCTCTTTGCGTTGTGACATTATTTTCATGACAATTAAGTACATATTCTCAAACATTATCACTACCGTAATGCAAAAAATCTCATTCTAAATGTAATTTGAAACAAATAAACCTGTATTATTGAAATTGTATATACTCTACTGTTTAAAGGGTTCTGTACAATTTGTGTAAATATTTTTGAAATAAGCTCACCAAGGCTTAATTTATTTAAATAGTATGTAATATTGTAAAATATTATTACACTGATTTCTAGTTCTAATTTTCAGCATCTTTACTCCAGTCTTCAGTGTCACTTGATCATTCAGAAATCATTGCTGATTTGCATTTCTTATCATCTTTGATTATAGAAAGTGATTATAAAAGAGTCTTTACTGTCACTTTTGTTCAATTTAATGTCTATGTACAATGAAAATATATATTTTTAAAAACCATACTGGCCCAAACTTGAACCATGCTCATCATCACTACAGTATTTGTAAGTTATGTTGTTTTTAATTAAAAATTTTTGCAATAATGGAAACAATTACAGTACTGCAATAATGAAAGTCAATATTAAGAATCATGCGAATTTTATTAAAAGTAAAATGCCTCTAATGCATTTTTGCAGTAATATGCTTATTTGTCATGGAAATACTGCAGTCAATTTTAATAGTCCTATTTTCTTTAGGCTGCATATATATATATATATATATATATATATATATATTAGGGGTGTGCAAAGCAGCCGGTATTTGTATCTGTATTTGTATTTGTTCAGGGAGGAAAAGTATTTGTATTTGTATTTGTATTCGAGTAAAATTCAAAATAGGCATAAAAATCTTTAAAAATACTTTATAGTGTATGGATTCTTTAATTATATCCATTATAATAATTATGTATATGCAATATTGGTTGATGTTTTTCTATAAATCCAGCAATGAACATGTAACAAGAAAAGTCATTGAAAAGAAAATAGCAGTCATCCATTACCTCATGAACCATGCTTAAACCAACAACTAATAAAATACAATTGTGAACATTATGAACCCCAACACCACGGTGGAGGACGCTGAGTAGACCGAATAAGTTTAGGGATAATTTATAGTGAGGAGGTTATGAGCCCGACGCGAAGCCTGAAGGGTTTGTATTCGCTGCCTCGCTCTACATTACCCCGCTTATTATATGGCTACCTACCAAATAAATCAATAATTTGACTCAAAATATGGATATAAAAAGGAATTTGTGGATTTAAAAAACGATTGTATCGCCTCCGCTAAAGAAGAAAAATAGTCCGTTCTGTCTCTACGTTTAGAATCCATGGCAACGCTCTGTTTTTCATGGCAACGGTGTGTTATACTTATAAGCAGCGGCCTGTTATAATAACAGACCGCATTCTACATTAGAATTCAACCAAGCCATATAAGAAACAAATAATTACCGTTACTGAGCTAACAGAGCTACGTAAACGGAGCGAAAATGAGAGCACCCGTCTACAGACGTCAATAATGGAATATACTCCCGATCAAACTCCGCTTCCCGAAAGTTATAAACTGCCTCCGGAACCTAGTTAAGGTACAAACAACTATTCAACAAAAATAGTGATGCAGTTAAGTGATTTTTTCGCTCAGCCGAGCCCTCTCTGTTGCTGTGTGGAGCAGCCTGTGTCAGTCACCTCTTCCTGAACGTCACTCACTCAACTCGCGCACTGCGGAGGAACGCAGCTTTTTGATATAAAGTATTTCTTGTTCCCGAATACAAATATATTTTTAAGTATTTGTTCGGAATAAGTATTCGTAAAAAACACATTATTTGTGCCTTTCCGAATACCGTATTCGGATTCGGCTCCACCCCTAATATATATATTGTTGAAATGAGACCTGGACATGCTCCATTGTTTTTACTGACATCACGAGGATGTATCAGGCATGTGATCTGGAAAACTGTAGCATTTTCCGAACTGGAAAAATGACACTGTGCCTATCTGTAGCAGTCAGGCTTGATTTTCCTCATTATTCCCTCCTTCCTATAGGAATTAATGAGGTCTGAATCCCACGCCTTCTCATCAGCGGGTAATACAGGCCACCATCAGTAATAGCCAGTTAAATGAGAGCTCTGTGGTCTAGACCGGAGATGATGGACAGACGTGTCACAGACGGGGTGAGAGTGTTAAACTATGCAGTGTCGAATCAAGTGAAGATACTTTGGGAATCATCATATAGAGCCAAACTTAAAAGAGAATGTAAAACTGATATTCTATATTGCTATAGCTTTATGTGCAGATAATGGGTGAATAGAGTCTGAAAAAACACATTTATGTCGGTGTGTCGCTGAAGGTTGTCGACGAGGTCAAAGCGGCCAGGAACGTTGTCCTGTGCCTCTGGATCTACAGTGACAGATTAATTAAAAAGGGGTTTCCAAACATGATGGGCCTTGCAATTGCTGTCAGATTCAGCATCGTCGCTGCATGTGTTCTGGTCCGGCGTGGTTTCACTAGCATGAACAAACTCATGTGATTAAGCTCTACTTGAGTGGAAGGAACCTTTCAAAGCAAAAACCCTCCTGTCAGAGCAGACTTAGCGTTTGAGAACCTCTGACAGGCCTGTCGGGATTCAAAAGGAGATTTGCCAGGTCTTTTTTTTTTTTTCTCGTTTGCTTTTGCTCTAATTCTGGTCCTTTTTTTGGAAATCAATAGCAGCCTTGTTAGAAAGACAGGACACTAAAAGTAAAGACACTGCTAACTAGCTCATTTTTATAGCTTAATGGTAGCTCAGATGTTTTCATCAGTTCTTTCATCCTTTTTTCAACTTTTCATCAGCTTTTCATCCTTTTTTAATTATATATATATATATATATATATATATATATATATATACAGTGTTGGGAGTAACGCATTACAAAAGTAATACATTACAGTAACATATTACTTTTTGCTGTAACGCAGTAGTGTAAGGCATTACTAATCAATTTTCTGTAATATTTTACTCGTTACATGTTCAGTGAGGCTTGTATTATAGTGTATTGTCTGCTTTTACTTCTTAAAGGCAACAGACTATGTGAAAGTTTTAAAGCAGTCTTTTAGTGCCAGTTCAGAGCGGTCGCGTCTGTAACATTGTTTTTTCCTCATAAATGCGAACACGAAAACTAAAATAAAATGAATATTTTAAGTTCTATGGAGACTGGAGAGCCAACCCTTCCTCATCCGATTTGCGCAGTGTAATTAACAAAATTACAAAAAAATCGATTTTGCCTCCTATGTTTTTGTCACGCATGAATGTGTGTCTTTTCCCTAATATTAAAAATAAAACATAGACTGATATTTGTCTAATGTCTGGAGTCCTTTAAGGAAGTAGCCTATATACGTTTCAATACATGTATTTTCTGAGAATTTTTATTTCAAGTTTTGACTGATAATGTCATGTCCATAATGCTGGACTTCCACAATTTTAAATAATTTATCCTCAACTAGTTTTGTGGTGTAGGTCTACGTATTTTATAATGTTAACTTCAAATAATACTAATAGCCTAATTTAAAGATAAGGCAGCATTGGATCTGGACGGTAAGGAGAATAACGCTGGAGTTCGAAGAGGTGTGTCGCGATTCTGTTGGTTCGTGGATCTGAGTCGTGTGGCGAATCGCGATTTCGGTTTCATATTGCATATCGTTACAGCCCAAAAGTTAAGTTCTACTTAGTTATTTTGGTGAAAGTAACTCAAAAGTAATACATGAGTAATGTAACGCATTACAATTCTGGGACAGTAATATTGTAAGGTAATGAATTACTTTTAAATAACAGTAACAAGTAATACCTAATGTATTACAGTTTGGAAGTAACTTGCACAACACTGTATATATATATATATATATATATATATATAAATAGGTATTGTAATCAATCCAATTACTTATCCAGAACACACACACACACAAATATATGTGCTGTGTATATACTTTAAAGTTACAATTTGTATTGCAACAAGACATTAACAAACAACAGCATTAACAATAAATTATAACATTAAACAGCTGCATATGGTAAGGTTATATATAGTATTTTAGCATAATTTTTTTTTATATAAAAAATATTGTGATAATATGATTACTAAGTTGCCAGTCATCATACATGTTTTCATATATTTTTTATACAACATTGTATACAACAGTTCCCTAAACACGCTAATAGTAAATAACTTGGGCTACATTTTAGAGATAATCATTCCAATTACTTTGTATATTTTAATAAAAATACTTCCAAATGATGCCAAAGCAGAATTAACCATTGTGTGTCTCCGAGTAACACATAGGGCCCTGTCATACACCTGGCCCAATGCCAAGCGCTACGCAGGTGTGTTTTGCTAGTTTCAGCCCGACGTAGTTATCATTTTCACATCCTGCGCCACGTTGTTTAAATAGCAAATGCATTTGTGCCCATGTGTGCGCCCATGGGTGTGCCAGTCTGAAAACGAGGTGTGTTCAGGCGCATTGTTGGTATGTTGCTGACTTTAGATCAATTTTAAGTTGGTCAATGGTGCAATATTTTTTATTATAAGAGCGCCTTAGTAATGTGCGTTTTTGAATAATTCAATGATTCACTCAGAGAAACAATCCTTTGTTTTGTTCATGAATGAATCAGAATAAGTCAATGACTCACTCACTTTTATTCCTGAATGAATCACCATACCTGTAATATAAATGTGGTGTACGAATGTAAACATTCGCCATGTTGACATGACCTACCCAACCCGATACCCACGGCAAATTGTTCAAATTTTACTCATTTGTACAAATTCCTACGAACTCACTACGAATTAATTGGATTTTTGCTAAATATTACAAATTTAATGTGTTGCCCAATACGTGGAATTCGGACGAATTACCTGCCCCTGACCCCGCCCCTAAACCTACCCCTCCCTGGGGTTTATACAAATCGTACAACTTGGTCGTGAGATAGCGGTGGACCTACCAGTCATTGGTGTCGCCTCACTGCCATTCACAAATCCTCTCTGTGGCATCATGGGATATATAGTAAAGTGTCCATGGTATGCTTCAGAATCTCACCAAAAGGATAGGTCATCTGGCTATTTTTTGCCTACAGTTTTATCAGTGAATTTGGACATCTTGTCACATACTGTTTTCCACCTACTATATCGAGGGAAGTATGTGATTTTGGATGCATCCAGTCATTTCTTTCTTCCTAAATGAATCGGTGTTTTTGAGCGAATCAGTTACGTGACTGATTACCACCTACTGGTGTAATGCAGAAAGCTGATAACAGTATATTTATTTAAAAAAAAAAAAACATGTCACCTTGAATACCTTCTATGTTAGCTGTTTGTTTTTGTTCTTAGCAGCCTGCAGTAATCATAGTTTGACTTTTTTAAAATTGAAATATTAGTAGCTTGGATTTTGGGAAGTAGCAGTTTCATGGTAGCCCCTACAGACAGAACAGGTTGATTACATAGGTTGCATGTTTATGATAAGATAATCAAGCCATAAGCTGAGGCCAGGAAATAAATACTGAAATCCAGATAAGTGTAGAGAGGGCCACTGCTAATCTGAACCCCATCTCTGCACCGCAATGTGCCCTGACACCAAATCAGGACGGAGAGCGCAGCGTTCTGGCATCTCCAGACAGGTTCCTGCCCACAGCAACGATCTTCCTGCCAACCCACTCTACAGCAGACACACGGGTCATTTAGTTCTACACTCGCTCTCACAAGCAGACAGATCGACGGACGTGACACACACCCTGCGAGGAGATGTCGAGAGTAAGCGCAGGGGGTAAAAGGTAGAGATTCTTAGGAATGACAGTTTTGTTTGAGATTCAGGGAGGTACTGTCTAAAGGAATGAACTCTACTTTTGGCAGCCGAGGACTGTAAAAATAACAATAGTTTTTATGTGTATGTGCTGCTCTGAATTTATGTGATTTTAGGTGGACAGTCACTCACAGCTCTGAATGGTGTGTCACGCTGCTTTAACCAGGTGTGATGGAGCAAGTTTTCAGTGTCAAGGAAATTTCTGTCCCCCCTTCAAGATTGTGCATCATTCAGAATTGAATTTAGAATGCCTGTTACATAAAAAATATACTGAAAAAAAAACTACTGAATTTGAATAGAATTCGAACTGAGCAAACACAGGATGCAGAATTTCGTTGGATTTTGAAATTTGGATGGATGGATGGATGGATGGATGGATGGATGGATGGATGGATGGATGGATGGATAAATAGATGGACCGTCTGTTGGATGGATGGATGGATGGATGGATGGATGGATGGATGGATGGATGGATGGATGGATGGATAGATAGATAGATAGATAGATAGATAGATAGATAGATGGAACATCAGTTGGATGGATAGATAGATAGATAGACAGACAGACAGACAGACAGACAGACAGATAGATAGATAGATAGATAGATAGATAGATAGATAGATAGATAGATAGATAGATAGATAGATAGATAGATAGATAGATAGATAGATAGAACGTCAGTTGGATGGATGGATGGGTGGGTGGATTGACTGACAGAATGGTGGACATATGGAGAGACTGACAGATAGAACAATGGATGGATGGATGGATAGATGGATGGATAAATTGAAAGGCAGACAGAATCATGAATGGTCAGATAAATGGATAAACGGACAGATAGATATTTAGATAGATACATAGAAACGTTAGTGTACATAGATTTTACATGACAAATGCAGTCAATTGAGCTTGATTTGTATTGAAACAGACATTTGGTTAATATTGAAGCAACAGGACTGATCACTGTTACTGTGTCACGTTTACTGTTGACAGTGTCAGTCACATCAATAAACTTTAATACGAAGCTGGAGCTAGAAAGCACGCAATCGAAAGTCTCGGTAATACAACATTAGTATAGCAATAACATTAATTAAATTAGCCCGGTAAACTTTCCCTCCATCATAATTGATTCTCCGCACTGAGCCGTTGGCTGACAGTGTAACCGAACACGCAGCGTTTGCTCTCTAAATGAGAAACCAGTTCAAACTGTCTTCTATAAAAATGAAGATTAGACTTCATAGTCACCGCTGCAGGCCAGGGTTTCACCCACACACATAACAAAGCACATAAATGCATTAAAGGCTTTTGTCAACTTGCTTTTACGAACGTCATCTAATGGGTTTATTCTGCTCCTGCCATTCTCATTAAAAAACGAGGATGTGTTTTCTTCAGGAGGAGGTCACATAGAGCGACTCCGCATTTGTGTGTGACCATCGAGCGTGGGTTACTGCAAAGTTGAGAGCCAAACTTTATAGGGTTGTAACGAAAACATGTTCTTCTCCACTTTAGAGTAATTCCAGTCACGCCACCGCTGATGGTCAGAGCTCGCAAACGCATATGAATTATCAATCTGTTTACAGCACACACACACACAAAAAGAATTAATGGCACTCGGTCGGTATCTTGTGAAGCAGCAGTGGCTATTATCATATTGGAAAAAACGTAGGATGTGTAAGTGAGCCTTTTTGGTTTAATGTATGAATTGGTTATGCTGCGAAAGTGTCGCTCCTCAAACAGAATTGTACAGCTCGACTTGATTGCTTCCTCAAAATTCATTACTCTTTTGACCCACCAGAACCGTGTCCGCAGCAGTGCGCACTTTGCTTTTTTTTTTCTTAATTGCAGGTTGTCGGTTGCACCGTTTGACGGACAGGAGTGTAACCGCGGGCTTTTGACGGCGTCATCACATCGTTGAAGTGATATTTAATTGGATTCGTGGCCTTGAGACACATCTATCTCATGCTCCCTAAGTGGAATTTTTTTGCATTTATGAGATTATCAAAACTGTCGATACACCCAGGAAACAAGCGGCCAGACTTTGCAATTTCCGAGCTGCTCAGTAATGCAACGCGGCACCCCACGGTAAGCTTAAGAGGATTTGAATCTTTAAATGGAAATCAGACGGAGCGTCCGCTTTCATCTTCCGAGAGAAGCCGTAAGAGTAAATATTATTAAAGTGGGAGTGAGTGAAACTGTGCCACGAATTATTCCGTTTCTTTGAGCAGCTCTGAACTGTTTTCGGGCCTTCTCCCTGCGTCATGGTTGACTTTAGTTGTCTGCAAGCTAATTATAATCAGCGCAGGCAACAGATTTGGTCCACGTTAGCGCTCTTTGTGAGGTAGGCATCGAAAGCCATTTCCCGTGCTGCGCTGTGACTGACAGCCACAAGTGCTTGTCTGGTGGTCGGGGAGGATTGAGTGGTTTGATTGGGCCCATTGTGTCCCTGTGTGAAGGAGATTGACAAAAATTACACAAGCTGCCATTTTCAAACGCCACTTAAAAGCTCTGTCTGTCTGCGAGCATCTCTATGTTTTCACGTTTTGTTTTGTATGTTCGCTCTTTGCATTTACTGACTGAAAGTGTGTGGGGAAATGCTCCCGGAAACTGTCTATTGAGTATGGTAAAGATGTCAGCGGTGTCCTTAACCCTGGCCGCCAGCTCATAAAGCAAGTGGAAGATGCTGCCCGGCTGATGCACTCGCTGATCTGCATGCCTGCGGCACAAGCGGTCCGTGGGGAAGGAAGCCTATAGACCTCCACTTGCTAGAGCTCAATAAATATTGAGTAATGAAGCAGATTTTGTAAGACTGTGACTCAGCAGTGGCTTTGTTAACAGTCTGCGAGGCAACTTTCTTTCTTTAGTTTAGAGCATCTGCAACTTTCACATTAGTCCATTTGGCATCATTTGTGTTTAATCTAGGGCTGTCAACCGATTAATCGCGATTAATCGCATCCAAAATAAAAGTGTTTACATAATATATGTGGGTGAAATGTGTATAATAAATTTTGTATATATATATATATATATATATATATATATATATATGAAGAGTTCAGATGCAAAAGCCTCTAAGTGCCATTTAAAATTTTCTTCTAGAATGATAATTTTTATCAAGCTTGTATATTTAAGTTCAGTGATTTCACTTAAATGGCAATGATAATTACCTATTAATTGTTATTTAAGTTAAATTACTGAACTTAAATATACAAGTTTGATAAAAATCATCATTAAAGAAGAAAATTTCAAATGGCATTTAGAGGTTTTTGCATCTGAACTCTTCATATATATATATGTATATACGTATATATAAATACACACACATGCATGTATATTTAAAAAAAATATTTATATTTATATATAATATAAATCTATATACAGTATATACATGAAAATATTTCTTAAATATATACAAGCATGTGTGTGTATTTACATATATAAAATAATTTTACACCTTTCACCCACATATATTATGTAAACACAAACTTTTATTTTGGATGCGATTAATCGCGATTAATCGTTTGCCAGCCCTTGTTTAATCACATAATACATTTGAATTAGGGATGCACCGATGTATCGGCCAATAATCTGGATCGACAGATAAAAGATGTAATTTTAGACAATTGTTCGATTGTTTAAAGAAAAGCTGATGATCAGGACCAATTATATCGGGTGGAAAACCGTGTCAGACAACTCATTCTGTGTGTGAAGGATTGAATTTAGGGCTGTCTACGCAACAATAATACATTGACAGTTAAAAAAAAAAGTTGTTGACCCTATATGAATCACCCGTAGTTCAAGCCAGGGTTGGCCATTCCGCATCTCCCATCCTACCCAAATCTCACGACCAATTCGTACGAATTCGTACGAGTGATTCAAAAGTGGCTAATTCGCACGACCTCACTCGTACAAATTTGTACGATTTGTCTAAACCCACGTGACGGTTATGTTTAGGGGCGGGGTCAGGGGTAGGTCATTCGTACGAATTCATACGAATTGGCTAATTCGTAAAATATGTACGATTTAGCTAAATCGTACTAATTCGTACGAGTGAGGTCGTACAAATTGTTACGAATTAGCCACCTCATAAAATTCGTACGAATTCCCGTGAGATCGGGTTGTCCCATCCAATAATCGCAAAGAGCATTGTGCTTTGTTACTTCTGACAAGAAACAAAGTCTCCGATTTCAAGTTTTGTCCATTTTATGTTTTGACGCTACTTCACTTTTAAAAAACGTTTGCTGATCATTTACTCACCCCCATGTCATCCAAGATATTCAATCAATCAGTGTTGACACGGAAAGATGGCAAAAACAACTTTTGAACAATATGTGTCACTTAACGTTGCATTCACGTCAGGAAAATTATCAAATGATCACATTTCGCTAGTTAGCTATAAAAAACACTAGAAAGGAGCTTATTTACTGTTAATTATATTTGTGTTTGACTTAATTTGTCATGAAGACACACACACACCTGTATGACTTGCTTTTTTGTGTGTGGAACTGTGAAAATTTCAGTGTGTATTATCTATTCAGACAAAGTCAATGTGGTCCAATCCAATGTTGTTCCAACTCACTTTCAAAATATTTTCTTTTGTGTTTCGCAATGGAAACATGAAGGACGTGTGGAATGATTTGGTTGTGGTGGTAAGACAGCATTCAGCAGAGAGAGAGAATTCAAACGCAGTTTATTAACAAATATAATCCAAGGTCGTAGTCCATACCAGGCAGAGGGTCAAGCACTTATAATCAGAGCAAATACAATCCACGGAGGTAGACAGGAACAAGAAATCCAAAACTCAGGAAAATATAAAGAAACCAGGAACTGCTCAAAATACTGACAGAGTGGAAACCAAAGCGGCAAACAAACGAGACTTCATACTGAAGTAAGGCAAAAGGCATTTAAATAGACAGGGTGATGATCAAATTAAACCAGACACAGCTGAAACAAATAAACTAATAATGAGCAAAGGATTCTGGGAAATGAAGTCCGGGAGTCTAAAGTTGGCACATGATGGCACCAGTAGCTGAAAGATGTAACAACGTGTAAATAACGACATCATTTTCATTTTTGGGGGTTGTCACTCAAAACTTTTCTAGTCTACATGGCAGACAGGACAAGAATAAATTCCCTATCACCATTCTACCCATTTCATTTCTATGTCAGCACAAAAATATAATAACTTTTACTGTTTACTTTTCCTAGCTTTTACTTTCTGAAGCTCTATTAATATGACATAAGGGTTGATTAAGTTTAGAAAATCAGTGTGCTCGCATCTCAGGAGTCCCGCTGATATCGACGAGGTGAAGTTTCGTGACTTTATTGAGTCTTTCCACTGTCAAAAGAAGTTGATGTGTCTTTTTTCTCCCGTCTGAGAGCGGCGCAGCGCGGCACATCTGGCCCATTCAAATCCCGCTGCATCCCCTGCTGCTTCTAACCATTGAAATTATCAAATTAAACGGCGCAGCAATGGTCTCCACAAAGGCACTGCGTTCGGGGAAGAGCTGCAGTTGTTCTTGCAGCGCTCCTGCGTGAGGTGAAGCTCTGAGAAGGACAAAAACATCTCGATTGTGCTGCCGTTTCAAAAATGGCACATGCTGTGAAAAAAATATGAATCACTTAGATGATTAGAAGAAGGACTGTTAAAGAGAGAAGGGTTGTTACTCCATCGTTATTATGAATTGAGTCTTTTTTTCAGGATGTGGCTCTCATTTATTATGATTGTAGGCACTATTAAATATTAAAGACATCACCTGGCTGTACTCGATGAAGCATCAATCAAGAATGATCTGCTGAGAGTTGTTATGTTCACTGAAAGGGACTGGTTCCCATTGCAATAGCTTGAGTCTTTGAGACGTTGAAGCTGCACATCATCTCTGAGGGACTCAAAGCTGGACTTCCAACAGTACAATGGATGAATAATTCTGTGTATACTTTATTTCTCAATGGAAATGCTTCTGAAAGCTGATTTTTCATAGGTTTTGGGGGGAATAAGGACAATTTTATATAAAAAAAATGTTTTTATATAACTTAGCTTACATATGGTGGTTAGCAACAAAATATGGCTTAAAATACTAGGCCAGTGTCCACATTCTGATGCATTATTTGGTTTTTCAGATATTAACTTTCATGTAGTGTGTAATATATCTGAATGTGAATGTAAAAGGTCTGCAAAGTTCGAAAGATCGAAGGTAAATTGAGTTATTGTCACCCAAAAGAAAGAAGCAATTCTGAACTGAGTTGTCAGTAATAATTCCAGTCTTAAAACCAACGCCATCGTTACTGTTCGTATCAGAGCTGAAATTCAGTAGATGTTAGACTGGCCTAATAGTGATCAGCAGGTAATGCGTTTCAATGATTGCCTGTTTTCATTTATTAGGACAGGAGAGGGATGGAGAAAGGAATTTATCAGTTTGAACAGTTTGCACTGAAACTCTCATTTGGACCTTGAACCGTTTGGTTCCCATTGAAGTCCATTATATGGAGAAAAATGCTGGAATGTTTTCATCAAAAACCTTAATTTCTTTCCGACTGAAGAAAGAAAGACATGGACATCTTTGGTGACATGGGGGTGAGTAAATTATCAGCAAAAGTTTTTTGAAAAGCGAACTACTCCTTTAAGAGCGTAAATAAAGTTTTCGACTCTCTAGTCAAAAATCAAGGAGAGTTAAGGGTTTTAGCAAAGGCTTTTTCTACTTTTAATCTCTTTTCCTCCTCAATAGCTCCTGATAATAATGCTGCATTGTCTTCTAAGATGGCCTTTTTGTCAATTCTAATGGGGCATTTACATATAGCAAGCAAGCTAAGCAGATTTAAATGATAAATATTCATGTATTTTATTCAATCAAAAATAAAAAGTGGACAATTTTGCCTCAATTTTGAAAATCTGCAGGAATCCATTGCTATTAGCATGTGATTGAACATCAATAGACAGATGAACAAGTGATTAAAAAAAATCTTTAGATTAGGATATTCAGTCATTTCTACCTTTAATAGAATCTACCTTTAATTTTAATCAAATGATTATGATATAGTCGTATAGTATTTACATATACATTTATGTAAATTTTTGCATATTTAGGCTATATAAATATATATATATATATATATATATATTAGGGCTGTGCAATGATTAATTGCGATTAATTGCATCCAAAATAAAAGTTTGTGTTTACATAATAAATATGTGTGTGCTGTGTAGTATAGTTATTTTGTATATATAAATACATATGCATGCATGTATATTTAAGAATTATTTGTACGTAAATACTGTATATATATATATATATATACTTAATCTTTATTATATATAAATATAACTAGAATAACACATTTTCTTAAATATATACATGCATGTGTGTGTATTTATATTTACAAAATAACTATACACAGCACACACACATATATCATGTAAACACAAACTTTTATTTTAGATGCAATTAATCGCAATTAATCTTTGCACAGCCCTAATATATATATATATATATATATATATATATATATATATATATATATATAATTTGATTATTGTGGGCTAACAGTCACATTTGCTTTGCCATCCACACACTCTCTCATATATTTGAGGTAATATCCTTTACCTCACTGCTCAGAATCATTAATTACTGGAGGAAACCAATTCATATCTCGCCCAGCCTGAATAATGAGGGACAAGGGAGTCTCATACTCACCAATAATTAATTCATAAATGATACCCGTCTCACCCTTGTCCAAGGATACTGCGGCCTAATCATTCCACAACCACTGTCAGCAGCCGTTCTCCATCACTGTTACGCTTCTAGCTCTGTAATCAGTAAACACCATAATTGGTACAGTCTTTAAGGGCGAGTTGTTATTTCAGAGGAAGACGTTGAGTTTTGGGAAAAGAACTGACCAGACTAGAAGTATACTGAGTGTGCACTTTTATATAGCTCAGGGGATTTAATATTGAGTTCCCATTGTTTTGTTTCAGTATCAGGTTGGATTCAAAATGTTCTTCTAAAAGACAAAATGGACACAAATGAGAATTTTTGAATGCAACTTGTGAGATATAAAATGAATGAGGATGAAATTGCATAACGCTGCTCATTTGATTTATTTATCTTTTTAAGTATTTATTGAGAAATGTTTGAGTTTTTGATGAACTTGATCTGATTTTCAATGGGAAGCAGTTTTTGAGATTGTGACAGATTGAGTTTTGTTTTCAGTATTTAAGAATGAAAAACACAAAATGTCGTTTTTTACGTACAGTACAAATCAAAAGCGTGGTGCTCTTCCAGATTCACAGCTTCAATGGGATGCATTTACACTACTTGTTGGCATTGTTATATTTGGAAGCTCATGAAACATGAAAGGCTCTTCATATTTGGTTTCCTTTCTTATGACAGCCCCTAAACTCAGTGTGTCCTGCCAGGCATCCTCCATTCAGCTTAACAATAGAAACACGTGAGCTTTTTGGTCCAGACAGTGGGATTAAGCTGTGCATGTCTGAATGGGGCACAATGACAGCAGGTCTGTGTAAATATATTCTTGGCTATCTTAATCCTGTTGTGTGTCTGTGTGCTTGAGAGGAAACATTACACTGAGCACTAAGGCCATAAACATGCAGAACGTTTAGCCAATGTACACCATACATACACTGCCTTAAATTTGTCAGCACAATCAACTTGGATGTTTAAGACCTTTCAACTTAAACTACATTATACTGTTTTTTATATACCATAACATAAAAAGTTGCTTATTTTGATGAGTTAAAGCAATGCAAAAACATGTTATTCATATAATGTTTTTACAGTATACATTCTTGTGTTAATGTGGTGATAACAAACCTCAGAACTCAAGGGGGCGCTAGAGTAACCGTCAAATGTCATTTAAGCAAATAGTGTTTGTACAGTATGAACATGTTGACAGTTAAAGTGATAGTTCACCCATAAACGAAATAAATCGGAGACATTTCTGTCCCTCCATTGAAAGTCTATTCAACCAAAACATTAAAACGTTCATAAAGTGATCATAACAGAAATCCATTGGATGTGAGCGGTTTAATCCAAGTCCTCCAAAGAGACGTGTGCTTTATGTGATGAACAGATTTAATTTAGGCTTTTATTCACAAATAAACATCGATCAGCAGTAATTGCTTGACACGACGAGATTGGTCCTCGTTGGTTCTCATGTGTCAAGCAAACATTCTTGAGTTTCAGTTTACCAAAATTGGATGCTATATAGTTGTTCTCTGAGTTTTGATATGTGAATAAAAGCCTAAATTAAATCATAGTGAATTCAGTTGCCTTTCCTGCAATAGTTTTATATTTTGTCCCCTTGTCAATAATTTTATCCCTTAAAACTCATCTTGTCATATTTAAATGATTTTTCCTTGAAAGAAAATTCCTCTTGCTTTATTTAGTAGACGCCGTTCTTTGAATATGCAAATCCACTCACTCGCAGATCCACTCGTTGACGATCACACGTTGACCTGATTGGTTACAAGTTAGTTTGTGACGTCAGAAACACCAGAGATTTTGGTTCACTGCAGTTTTAAGGAGAAAATACTCAGGTATGGTGTAATTTGTTCATGGTTTGTCTTAAAACTAGGGCTGTCAAACGATTAATCACGATTATTCACATCCAAAATAAAAGTTTGTGTTTACATAATATCTATGGGTGCACTGTGTATAAATATTTTATTTATAAATACACACACATGCTTGTATATATTTAAAAAATATTTTCATGTATATAGATTTATATATCATTTATATTTTGTATAAATATAAATATTTTATATATAAATAATTTTTTTTTCTTAAATATACATGCATGTGAGTGTATTTATATATATACAAAATAATTATACAGAGTGCACCCACATATATTATGTAAACACAAACTTTTATTTTGGATGCGATTAATCGTTTGACAGCCCTACTTAAAACATTTTAATAACACCATGCACATATAAATAGACATATAAACCACAGATTTTCACCACTTTAAACGTCTCCTTAATTCATGAACTCTTGCATCTCACCTATGGTTTTGTTTGGAAACAGAAAAAGACTAAAGAAAAACCCACAATACTCAAGAGGAACAGAAATCGTCCACTTAAAGGTATGCTGTGTGTATCTTTGCAATTTAATTATAAATGATCCTGGTGGTCTTCCTCTTTATCCTGACCTGATGTGGCCTTTAGAAATATTCTCTCTCAAGTGCTCCTCGTTGTCTCCCATTTTGCATCCATTTTTGTAGATTCTAGTGTAGGTTTAGCAGAGACAGAGAACTGATACAATATTTAGCATTTCCAAGGAGCTAATCCTGTAATAGCTTTAGGGCACGTTTACATGACAAGGATGTACTAAAAACGGAAGCGGTTTTCCTGTGCATTTTTTTTTTTTTTTGCGAACTTTGCAAAATGATCCCTTTCACAAGGATCCATGAAAACAACTGAAAATGCTGTATTATGCTGCCACTAATTGGCTATGTCTCGTTGTAAAGAAACACTACGCACTTATATATTGAACATGTAATATCAAAGTCCTTTTTAGGCAAGTCCTGCCACTCGGCCGCCATCTTGGCAATGCCTCCGGGCAGCTATTTCAGACTAACAAGACCAGGCTCCTATCTAAATGAATGGGCAGAGAGTCAGAGCTGCAGTTTCACTGGTCCCCGGGACATACAAACTGCATGTATAGAAACCGCAGATAAAAATCGCTGAAAAAGTTTCATGACTTTTCCCCAAAATAAGATTTAAAACGCCCTTTTCCCAACAGGCTATACTTTTACTACGCATGCGCAAGGGTTCTCGTCAGTGGAACCAGACGATAGGCTTAAATGTTTCCCGGCTTGACCGTTAAAAGCAGACGATTGGCTTTCCAGCGGGAGGGGCGGGGCATGTGCATACAACCGCCGCATTTGGCGTTACGGGTTTTCTCTATATAGTTGTATTGAGGATTTAGGAAGTGGCATGTCTCTATATAAATGGTCTCTGGTAATATGCACACACTTACTTTGAAAATGCTGGGTTGTTTTAAGCCAACTTTGGGTCAAATATGGACAATCCCAAACGTTGGGTTAAAAATTGAATTAAAAAATGTAACCCAATTGCTGGGTTTGTCCATATTTGACCCAAAGTTGGCTTAAAACAACTCAGCAATTTTTAGAGTGAAAAAATGCTGGGTTGTTTGAACCCAAATTTGGGTCAAATATGGGCAAACCCAAATGTTGGGTAAGGTTGAAAATGAAATTAAAAAAATTACAGTTGAAAGTTCAAATTTGAAATTACATTTTTAACCCAACATTTGGGGTTGTCCATAATATTTTACCCAAATTTGGGTTCAAACAACCCAGATGTCACCGCTTTCTTAAATTTGATTTTTGTAATCTATACAGATACGAGAACGCTATCGCTTTCAAAAACTTGCACTATGAAACCCGTTCTCAAAAGTTAGTGTTTTCAGGGCGCCAAAACGCCACTGTTGAGTAAATGAATGGCCAAAATGCTTTTCTTTCTGTTTTTAGTTGAAACTGGTGTCGTGCAAACGGCCTCTTAGAATAGTGGCTCACAGGAATGAAATGCATTCCTGTAAATTTCAATAAAATGAAATGCAGAGAAGGGAGATGTCTATCAAATTGTGTGATTTTTGACTGAAGTCAACAGCTTCTGTGACAGCAAACAAGCCATTTAAATGTGATCAAGAGTGCTCCGACGGCACCGCGTAATTACATTACCCAGCTGCTAAACTAAGGCTTCACTCGCCACACTAAGTCTAAACAAACATCATTACCCATAATACCATCAAACGGGGATTTTAAATCTTTGACGTCTCCCTTCCTTTTTGTTTTCGCTGTTGTACTTTAAGCCAGCTGTTTTTAGCAATATTTTAGGCAGTTATTTTTAGCTGCTGTTATCAGAGGCAAAGCTTTTGACCCTGCTTGTCAAAACAGATGTTTCAGATGTTGTGTAGTAAACATTAGAAGCTGACTGAGCTGAGGGATATATTTATTATTTACAATATGCTTGGTATTATTATATTGACCAATATTGTGAATGTGCAGTTTTATTTCACAGTTCAGTCAAACTGTCCATTTCATTGAATCAGATAAAATCAGTCGACAATGTTGCATTTAGAAAAAATTAATTATGTAAAAAAAGTGGCAATTTATTACTAATTATTGTCATGTTGGTGAATATAAACGATTATAATAACACAGTATAATTATTTCTTGTGTTTATTTAGTGAAAAACATGCCTTAATTGTTTCTTAATTTAATTTTGTTTATTTTTACTTTATTTTCCTTCTTCCTCAAAGCACTTTTGAATGTACTTTGTACAAATGACTGACTAAATTATTATGTTAAAAAAAAGTACTTACATGTACATATTAGCACCTAGAACGTTTTGATGAAAAAAAAAAATATATATATATATATATATATATATATATATATATATATATATATATATGGGTTATATATAGGGTTATATATATATATATATATATATAACCCTAAGACCGTATTCTGGACAAATGTGGGCAAAATAGTTTTGATTTATTTGATCTGAGCGGTACAAGACTTGGCTACTTTTCCTAAGTTTGCCTCCTGAACAATTATTTTTTCGACTCAATTCTACAATGTTAAATGGGTGAAAAAAAACCTCCTTAATCTTGTATTTGAGTCAAAAATGGGCAACCATAGAAATGAATGGGAAAAACTGTAAATTAGAGCATTCTAAAATAAGCCAAAATACGACACAAGGTGACAGCAAAGTCACTTCATCTTTAGGTTTTAGCTCTAAGAACTTATTGGAATGATATTTTAATGTAGTTAAAAAAAATAAAACATAAAATAAGCATAATTTACATAGAAAATATGGTACTTTTTGAGGGAAATAAATTCAAAAATACCCCCCAAAATAAAAAAAAAACACCATAAATGGATAGACAAAACTTTATCGAAGACAGTGATATAACATTTATAATAAATAAAAATTAGGATCACACCTAAGTCCTCTGTGCCCACATTTGTCCACAATTACAGGATTAAGGGCTATAAAGTGAATACGCTTTGAGGGCTACATATACTTTTTAGGCCAAAAATACTGAGATAAATATTATGGTTCCTGCTATCTGCTAACGTAAATATTCTATTAATTGTCCATAACTGAGGACCATTTACCGGCTCGAGCTTTGGTGTTCATGTTTGCTTTGGATATTAATGCAAACACAGACTGAAGCTCACAGCGGCTCCTGATTACAGCCACCTGCAAACACATTATGCACTTCTGTTATACAGGGGGGGAAAGAACTCTTTGCCAAATGGAAGTTCATTTACACTCAATTATCCACCAACAAAAATGAAGTTGTTATTTTTACAGAACCCAGTGTTTGCATGGTTTTTACATGTGTATAATCCACAGATCGGAGACAGAGAGGGTCTACATATCGGGTAGAAGAGGAATACAGATGCGTATGCAGTATGAATGTGAATATAGATGTGTTTACCGTAAAGTGTGTGTGTGTGTAAGGGAGAAGGAGTGATTGGCCCATTCCATCATAATCAGACACCCAAAATTCAATTCTATTCTCCTCTGCGTCTCGCCATCTTGTCGAGATGCCGGATTGTTGTTGATGTATCTCCTCATTTTAGCTGCTGATGGAATTGTCCTCTGTTGTAACATCTTAATTAGGGGGGGAAATGCAGGGGGATTGCGTTTAGCATGCGTCGGAGGGTGTTGTGTACCAGTACAGGAACCCCCAAGATGGATGATTCCTGCTGCTGCTAAAATGCATCAAAACCAGAGATGTCGTTTTGTCTAACTTGATATTCATAGCCTATTTATAACCTGTATCTGTTTGTGACCTGTCTCTCAGTGTTGCCGGATGCAAATATGGCTGCCAGACATTAATCTAAATTGTATGACTCGCTTAAAGTGAATCTGAATTCGAAATTGACGCCATTTACTTTCTTAACGCACTTTCCTGGTCTCATTCTGAAAGATTCATTGGTGCATTTATTGCATCTCCTGCGATAAATATTCCCGAAATGCACATTGCTGACTTGGGATGCACAGGATACTGGATCATTTAAACATTAAAGTCAAATAGCTATAACAATGTTTCTGCAAACTTGCATTCAATCTGAAAAGAAATACTCCTGAAGTGCACATTAGTTTGTCCCTTGAATATTATGATTGAATTTAGCGACCGAATCTGTTGAAATTGAATTGAATACTTGTGACATAGGATTGAAATGTGCAGGAGATATCCGCATTTCCCCAAGAGAGCTCTTGTTTTATCCCAGAACAGCAGAAATATTCAGTGGCGCATCAGATAAGGTCTTAAATCCCTTTTAGCGGCGTGTAATTCCTACGAGTGTGTGCCGTTCGGTTTTTATTAAATCTATATTTGGTGTGTTGCCTGCGGACCCAAAGAGAAAATTATGCTCAATTAAATTAGTCATGTTGAAACCTCTAATTAGCTGTGTGCCCTGATAAGAAAACCCAATGTGAGATACGGCATTTAACCTCATCTCACCCCGACGCTGTAAATCTCAATCCACCCCGATTCACACAGCGATCGCATCATCAGGGAGGCGACTCCCACGGGGATGTGCGAGTCTTATGTAAATGTTGAGGAATCATTATCGTTACCGTTACCGTCCTACAAGGGATGAAGTCGAATGATTGGTGATGGCATCAGAAATTGGGGCGTTGCTCACCCAATAGAAAATCAGCGAAGTTAACTTGTATCGGCTTTTACGTGTTTTTCTGATTGATTAGCTACTTTGTGAAAATTGAATTTACTTTAGTTATCTTTTATTTGTTGATACTCCATCTCCATCTTGTTGTAGCCTTTAAATTGAATGCTTAGTTCTAAACTTCTTATGTATTTCTGTTATTCTGCTATGTAAATTAATATGGCTTTAGCACAGATATGGTTATATATTGTAATGTATGGAGATGGACTATTTTTGTGTGTGTGCACCATTCAGAATTGAATTTCAGAATGACTTTAAAATTTCAGTTCAGTTCCTTTTTTAATTGAATTTGAATTAGCAAACAAGATGCAGAATAGTTGTATAGAAAAAAATAGATAATATATAGCTAAAATATGTATGTATATTTGTCGTATAGCTAATACGTAAATTCTGTATTCAAATCATTGTGACCTCAAAGTGTTGCTGCAAAAGAAGAGGAGGACCTTCGTGTTTTGAGATAAGCCCCGAAGAGCAGATGACTGCCGAGCGAAAGACTCTCGGTGAGGGAAGTGGGATCATCCATCATTGGCTACAAACAGGTTGATAGCAGAGCTACACAGGGCTAATTAGCTGAATCAGTTTTTCGACAGAAAAACTGACTCCGAGCCAATGGTCCGGTCCTATCTCGGCCGACCAGGTGATGAGACAGTCGGGTAATCTTCACGCAGGAATCTGCACCGGGGTGTAGAAGATATGCTCTAGTCAGCTCTGTTGGGTGTTTCAAGCCTGCTTTCCCCTCCCATTAATGTCTGCTGAAGTTGCCCCAGGTCTGGAAGACATCCTGCAGTGTTCGTCTTAGCAACCCTAAAGACTACACACCAGTTGCTCCTCCTTCACACACCATTAATATCATTAATGGGTTGGTCCTGAAGTAGTTCAGTCCCCTAGTCACAGACCATCTGGACCTGCTGGTTGTCAAAAATGTACAACCCTTAGTTTTAGCAATAGTAATAGGCTGAATTTGTAATGGCATACTCGCATACTATTGGCTACAGCCAAATCACCCTAGCCCAAGAAAGCAAAGCAGGGTTCAGTACCTAGACATCCTGGGAAAAACTATGTTGCTGCACTCTCAGAAAAAAAGGTACAACAGCTGTCCCTGGGGCTGTACCTTTTCAAAAGGTACACTTTTGTACCCAAAGGCTGCATATTGGTACCTTAGTGGTACATATTACCACCTAAAATGGACATATTGGCTCATGAAATTGACATATTAGCACCTACAATGTACATATTAACACTTAAAATGTACATATTAGTACCTAAAATGTACATATTACCACCTAAAATGGACATATTAGCTCATGAAATTGACATATCCTGAAATGGACATATTAGCACCTAAAATGGACATATTTAGCACCTAAAATGTACATATTAACACTTAAAATGTACATATTAGCACCCAAAATGTACATATTAACACCTAAAATGTACTTATTAGCTCATGAAATGGACAGAAGTTTACCTTTTAAAAAGGTACAGCCCCAGTGATAACTTTTGTACCTTTTTTTCTGAGAGTGTGCTGTGGAGGTCCTAACGGCCCAGTATTGTGACGAGGACACTAGACTGCAAAAAGCAACGTCCAAATTCAGCCATATGATACCTTAGCAAACTGATAATCGTGTGTCATAAGTTCCCGAGTCCACTTCCCAGGCAGATTCCAAACTTTTTTTGTCTCTGGAGAGCAGTAAAAGCAGAAGAAAATAGATTGTGATGGCACATAAGCAAGGGAGGGGGTGTATGGAAGGGCTATAATTTGAACACAGGAGAGTGGGAAAGCGTTTCTTGTGCAGTGAGTTGAAGAGAGAGAGAGACTACAGAGACTCGTTTGTCTGAGTTTGAAGAGCTGCACTCTGCCATCAGGACATTTTTTGGGTTAATGCACTGAGCAGATCTGCATGATGTGCCGCAGGGGCCTCTCACACTGCCTCGAGGGTCACCAGGGGCCCCTCCAGAACCTGCAGTATACTCTGAATGGCATCATGGACCGTCCCAGGCTGCCAGCTTATTGCTGGCCCGGAATCATTTGTCATTGGTCAGCTTCTGGAAAAGCAGCTAATTAACTCTGTCGTTTTTGGCTAAAAAATTTGACTAAACAAGAGGCTGGATGGCTGGAAACTCTCTGAGGGACAAACGGAGCTCAGCAAGACGCTTATTTCATTAGCCTCATCTAATTTGGCCTTTTTGATTTCTCTCTCTCTCTCATGCATCATGATCTTGTTTTTATCTCTTGCACACTCTTAGAAGAAAAGGTTCTATATAGAACCTTAAAAGGTTCTATCAGCGCTACGTATTTGGAACCCCTAAAAGGTTCAATACACTCTTTAAAAAAGGGTTCCTCTGGGTTCTATATAGAATCCTGGCGTTCCATACTTGGCCAATAGAACCTTTTACCAAAAAAAATGGTTCTACTGTATATAGAACCATTTTGGAGTTCCATATATGAAGCGGGGGATGGAACCATTTCTGATTCTAAATAGAACCATTTCTTCTAAAGGCCAATTTATACTTCTGCGTAGGGTGCGCACAGTAGGTACGGCGTAGCATACGCACAGACGCGTCCCATGCCGCGTACCCTTCGCCGTCGCCTGACGCGCACCTCTTCAAAAATGTAACTACACGTCGCGACGACGCGGACCGCCAAGATCGGTGATTGGTCGGCTTGGTAGCATTGCATTTCCTCCTACGCATTTCCGCACGTACCTTCTCACGCATTTCCACCACTGTCTATGATTTCCACACGTACCATCTCCTCCGACATCTTCTCTCGTTTCTGCCTTTCAGTTTTAGTAATTTCACTAAAGTGAACTGTTTTTCCACCTCAATAAGCTCCAACTCCAACATGATCAGCTCTCTTTCAGTCGATATTGCTTGTAGTAACCTAGCTGCGAGGAATCTAAACACAGTGGAACATTAAAACCCTCCGCCGCCAACTAGCTTTTCGGAGCAGTACTGCAGAGCAACCAAGACCTGAACGCAGAAGTATAAATGCTCACAACGGCGTCGCCTACTTGCGTAGCCAACGCCGTACACTACGGCGTACCCTCGACGCAGAAGTATAAATTGGCCTTAAGAGTGCATGTTTCGCGACACTTCAATTCAATTTAAATTTATTTGTATAAGCGCTTTTCACAATACATATTGTTTCAAAGCAGCTTTACAGAAAGTGCATTACAGAAAAGTACATGGAAAAATACATTTAGTTAATCATTTAATAATTTAGGGTATAACATATCGCCGGCGTCTAGTCGTCTCATCGCAGGTATTGGGGCATCTCAAGTCTCCGTGGGAGGCTGGATACAAACTGGAGCTGACGAACGCCATTTTTTCAAAAAAATAATTAGCACAGCTCATGTTCATAATGATTTCCATTGCACGAGAGTAGACACTTTCAATCGAGGGGCGCTATAAGGATGCTCAGTTTTAGCTGAAACAGATTTTATTACATTGGTTGTTGTACGTATCGCAGCAGTTTAGAAATGAAATGTATGTGAGTAGCAACATGCTATTTTAGTCTTTGATCTGTTTTATGTGATGCTCTACCAGGTGAGCTACTGTACCGAGCAAGTTTACTTTGTTAGAAAAGCCAATCATATGGAGCTGGCTATGTGATGCAAATGTCGAAATATATTTGACATTTGGCAAACGCATTTTGAGTTCATAAAATAAGCCGCTTTTCCACTGTCGGGCCAAACCATTTCCCATTGCTTGACCGCTCCATTCCGTGCTGATCCGGCCAAGTCGATACATGGTTTAATTTTCCACGGCTCTTTGTGATGTATATGACATGTAAATAGCGACCGTGTTATGGAGGATGTTCAGATATTTCTTTAATTAGGTTTTTAACGTTAATTTCACGCTTGGCCAGCTACAGAGAAACTAGCAGCCAGACAACAGACAAGTGACCAATCCTGAATGGCGATGTTACGGGCGTTCTACCAGCACGGTTCATCACGGTTAGCCGACCGTGAAGGAGAATTCGAAAAAGATGTTTTACCGCCTCTAGAATTAATTTGATTGATTTGGAAGCAACACATCTATAGATATGTTTTTGTCGAAATGTAGGTAGAAGCACATATATTTTCAATTAGCCTGCCTACAGATTGTCCATTTCCTCCGGTTCCTGTTTCCATTTTCCTGTGTTTTAAATCCAGCCTTGAATAACTCCCTAGTCATCAATGAATCCACCTCAACTAATAGATGAATTTCTATTGCTGCTATGTCCGGTTCTATTATGAAACATCAAGGTCTGTTTCTGCTTTACTCGCATGAGCGAAATGCATTTAGAGACTGCTGTAATCCTGAAAGCGCGGCGAGAGAGATGCTACACAAATAAATACAGCCGCCCAGCTCTGGGATCTAATTAAGAAATGAAGCACAACATATAATTTAGCACCAAACAATGTGCAATTTTCCCTTCAACCTCTTAAATTGGTGTAAATGATGTCACCCTGATGGCCAAGCGATCCGGCGGCAGGGGTTGATGTCGGGGTTATGAGTCCATTACTACTAACCTCATCTTCCCATTGCTCTCTATATTTAAACCACAAGCTTAAGTGACTGGAATGGTGTGCGTTGAAGATGAGAAACAGGGGAAATATAGAAAATGAGAGAGTGAAATGGAGAAAATAAGTGAAAGAGTCATGCAAAATCTGTCTTATTTACTGACCACCACAGTCCAGTTATCTATGCTGCATGCTAGCGTACTGTATAGCATCATGCGTAACTTTTGCTGTCATTGTTATCAGTGAAAACAAGCTTTGCCAAATACTCTGTATTACTTTACAATATTCACATTTGCTAATTCACTATTTGGCTGCCACAGTTAATTTTATTTTATTAAAAAGAGATATTTGTGTGTATATTGTTGATTTAACTTAAAAAAATAAGTAACCTGGTTGCCTTCAAATTTTAAGTTCATTGAAATGGAAAAATTGAGTTAATACAATGGAGATTGATTTAATCATCAGAAACTCAAAATATTATGTTATCTGAACTACATAAATTATCTAAGTTGATTTGACAAAAGAATTAATGTTGTGATTAATAATTTATTGTGATTTTTTTTAATTTCTTTTCATTATTTTATTTTATTTATTTTATTTTTTCATTTCATTTCATTCTTAAATTTGACTCACCAATTTGAATAATCTATAAATTGTGTATATTTTGAATTCAGAATAAATGCACTGTAAAAAAAATATTTTCATGATTTGTAATCACAACATTTTTCTTTTGTCAAATAAACTTAAATAATTTATGTGGTTCATAACATAATATTTTGAGTTTCTGATGATTAAATCAATCTCCTTCATTGTATTAATTCAATTTTTCCATTTCAATGAACTTAAAATTTTAAGGCAACCAGGTTACTTCATTTTTTAAGTTAAACCAACAATATATTTTTACAGTGTGTGAAATATTTCATTCAAATCAATTAAAAGTCACCTGAATGATGAAACTCCATTCAAATTTTAACCAAAATGTTTATTATACATTTATTTTGAGTGTATTGTTTTAATTAAATTACCCTTTCATTTCTTAACCATGAGCTGAAATTTAGAAAATGGCCAAGTGATAAGTAAAGATTGCCTGAGAAACATGTCATTATGTATATTTAGCTTTAAATAAAGCAATTACTAACCTCTCTGTGGAGGATAACATGTCCTAGCATGCACCGCCGAGTGGTATTGCAACACCAGTTTTGGTGGAGAATTTAATGTTACATTTTTGGGAATAACTGATGTTTATCCAGACTCTGGCCATTCTCAGGAGAGAGAAACCTTTTCTCAGATCTGTAGGTACGTTTATAAAAAACCCAGCATCTTTACAAGGCATTCTGTTTAGAGCCGAGCCTATAGTCTTGCCTTTTATTCAGCACAGAAAAACCTCTCTAGGGTTGAAACATCAAAGAGCTGAAGGCATCAATCACATTAAAGCAAGACCAGAGTGACTTTCTCCTGGAATAAAGTATATGAAATAAAAAATAGAAGATGTTTTTCTGGGCGGATGAGTGTTGGTCATATTCACTCAAGTATTTTGTGGGAAATTCATTATAGGAATGAATTTGCAACTGCAAATAGCATTGGTAATTTGCATGCATTCTCTACATCATATTCTCCATTAAAATGATCCAGGTGTTCTGATGAAAAAAAAAAATGTAATGAATTGCTGCTGTGATGATCAGTAGAGAATTTAAACAAACATCCCTTTTAGATTAAGCTCTGTACATTACTTGCAGGAAGCAAATAGCGCTGACTTTAGTGAATAAACTGCAATCTTCAATAACCTTAATTTGCATGTAAAGAATGTGTGTTTGAACTAAGAAAGGATGACAGTGACTTCATTTAAATATGCAAAGACAACACTATAGCAGTGCAGATGGCGCTTTGTTGGATGGTGATTAAGATGTTTTGTGCTGAAATATCATTTAGTGCGTTTAGTGAATTTTCCTTTTTGGCTTTCAAAAAGTCATTTTAAAGCCAACATGAGATCAGAAATCTACACAAAGATGTCCAAGATAATGCCAAACCTAATGTGGCGGCAGAGACAATCCGATCGAACCAAACTGGTGCGGCCCCAAATCACGCCACAGATATTTATGGGGATGCTAATGCCAACAAGTCGCTTTTTAATGTCAGGTCTCAACCTGTGATTGCACACTGGGTTGAGTGATTTGGACGTCCTGACAGTTGTAATTATCCTAGTGTCTTCCGTCAGACAGGCAGGGGGGCTGAATCTACCTCAATTAGACTGGCTAATGTTCTCTCTCTCATTCACAACGT